>NC_056526.1:166630422-166734142 GCF_019175285.1 Sceloporus undulatus | reverse complement strand
GGGGGGGGGGGGCGCGAAATGTTTTCTTCTTCCTAGGGGGGGCATGACAGAAAATAATTGAGAAGCACTGCCCTACACTGTGGAATGACTTGCCAGAAGAGATTTTACAGCTGAAAACGCTGTCCAAATTTTAAAAAGCACGAAAGATCAGTCTCTTCTGGCAGGCTCATACAGATGATTTTTAAACTGTGAATTTTAAACGAACTTTAAATATGGGTTGTTTTAATATATGTATGTCTTATTTGTCCTTTTAAATTGCTGTGTTTTAACTGATGTGTTTTTAACTAATGTTGTGTATTTATTAATTACTGTTGTTCCCTGCCTCAATCCAAGCAGAGACATGGATGAGAAATAAATACTGTATTATGATGACAATGATTGTTGTTATTGTTATTATTTATACATTATTAAACATTTGTGCAAGAAAAACTGTAAAATCAACTTCTGTAACAGAGTTGGAACCATTCAGTTCCAACTCTTACAGAAGACTGTAGATGTAGGTCCCTGTTCATTTTAAATTAAGAACAAGTTCTGCTTACCATTACATTTCTTTCCATAAAATTAGTTTTATTAACAGATATACATAAAATCTATATTTGCATATAATAAGCCAGGAGAGGACATTTTGGAGGCGGCAAAAAGAACAAAATGAGGAAGATTTATAATGAAACAACAGACAGAGATACCTCTGTTTAGAAAGCCTATGACAAAGAAGCTCTTTTTTACAAAGTCTTTTTATGGGAGCCTAACCCAGCCCAACCCAGCCTCCCTGTTTTGCAGTCTTCTGTCCAGGTGGAAGGTTTTTGTGAGTTTTGTCTTGTTTTTGTTTTTTAGAATTGGCATTGGGAGTATGGTGAAAGAGGGCTGGAAAAAGACACACTTTCAGTGATAGGTTATAGCAGTGTGTCTGTAGTAAGCAATATAATGAAGCTTGACCTGGGGGAAAAGGGGGTTCTACTCTTGATGATCCTACTGTAACTCTTGTGTGCTGACACTGAATAGGCAAGGTAAACAGCTGCCTCCAGGATCAATTATTGAGCATGTCTGAAGAGCAAAACAAAAAGAAAAGGGAAATGCTTGTCTCGCCAGCTACCATAAATCATGAATGTGAAATGGGAAATGGAAATCAAAAGAAAAGTGGAAGCTGCTGAAAGAAAAAAATTAACTCTAGTATGCATTTCTAGAGACCAATCTTCCAAGTGGGCTTTAGAAGGTTCAAACTGTTTTGTTTTGCAAGGCTTACATGACCTGGCTATTTCAGTTCACACATGTAAAATGTTAATTTTACTGAAACAAGTGACCTGTTCTTCTTGTTTTTGTGGTGTAGGAAGTTATCCCTATTATGTCCATGTTGTTTCTGCTTCTGGTATCAAAGTTTTTTTTAAGAAATAAGCCCAGGAACACATCTAATTTGTTAACTGATGCATACCTGCAGTTCAATCAATTAAAACTATCAACATTTTAGGAAAATGTATAGAACTTATTTCTGATTTTATTCTTGGTTCCTGAAAGAAGACTGTAACACTTAGTTCCTTTGCCTGAAACACACTTTAGTTCTTTTGTCTGAAAATTTACAAACACAAGTACTTAATACATCTATTACTCAGGTTTGAAACCGCTTTCGCACTTCTAGCAGAAACTGTATTCAGATGTACGTACCATCATTATTGGCATTAATTTCAATATGCACCATAATCTTTGCAGCTTTAATTCCCTTGTGAGTAGTCCTGGGGCCTTCACCACGCCCAGCACTTAACACAATTATGGAAGACGAGAGTCCCAAGAGGTAAAATATGAAGCCACTTCATTACAGTATTTATAAATATGAAATTCAAATGAAATAATTCATGAGAATATCAAACCAATGCTGCCTACCCTGCCAAGTCAGCATTATTCTATAGTGATTAGAACAAGTTGATTTAGGTGCTAAGAAATTGTTCTAATTTGTTTCTAATGACACATCTTGCAGCGTGCTGCAAGCCAAAGTGGTTAACTGCTTGGTGATATAATTTTGTACTTCTCAGACAGACTTGCAGCTAGTCAGTGAGGTATAGTCAGTTTGGTTATTGTAAAAGAAAAAGAAAAAAAGAAAAAAGAATTGGCACTAAAAATCAAAGCCGGTATAAAAACCATCAATCATAAGAGCATTCATTTGAGGAGAAAGCACATTTCAAATCGTGTGCTATAAATTAAAGATTTTTTTCCCAAAAGTAAAATATGAGAAAAGCTTACAAGTTCTTATTTTTATATATAAATTTAGCAGAAAGGCTTTTAGAAATTTTCTTACCATGCTTCAGATGTAGGCAGCTGTCATTCGTGGGGCTGCACCTGTAGAAGATTGTTGTTCTTTAACAAATTTCCATTAAATAATGTTTTGCATACCTCAAATAAAAGATCTTATGCTAGAATGTGAATTGCCAATTGATTTCCTCTGACTTTCATGGTTCTTATACCAGCTATTTAGTTGTTTTTTCAAAAAGAAAAGAAGTGAAATGACCTCACTGATGCTTTAAGGTGACATACCAGGAAGCTGTTAAGACAATTTCTACTGTCTTTTAAAAGTTTTAGTCAAGGACCAAAGGAGTGCATACTGGATGTCCCAGAATTCCCATACACAATCAGTCTGTAGGATATCTTCACAATGAAGGAATGTGTTAACTCCTGTTGTTGCTGTGTTTCAGTGGCTCCATATGTCTGGCAGTTACTGGAGATAAAGGCAGCTTGATGAGCTTCCAGCAGTCAGTCAATCAACTGCACTGGTCTGCTGACCTTTTGTTTTTAAAACTGGTTTTTAAAAGGGTTTAAATCTGTTTTTAAAGAAAATCTTTGTATTTTATTGTACATGACATTGGAAGGCCTGGTAGGCATAAAAACTGTTAATAACAAATAAATATATTAACAATAAAATAATAATAAATAATGAGACCTAATGCATAACAGAGATCAGAAGGTTGGGCATCCAGGAGAGCAGTGTGATAGTTAGATGTGAGAGGTGGACAGTAAAGGAAACAGATAGAAGGAAAATCAACTCATTTGAAATGTGGTGCTGGAGATAAGTGCTTAGGATACCATGGGCAGCCAAAAAGACAAACAGATGGGTCTGGGGACAGATAAAGCCAGAAATATCCTTAGAAGCCAAAATGATTAAACTGAGGCTGATATACTTTGTACATACAATGAGAAGACGTTGATCACTGGGAGAGAGAATAATGCTAGGAAAGGTAGAGGGTAAAAGAAGGAGGGAAAAACCACATGCCAGATGGACGGACTCAATTGGGGGGGGGGGGACATGGGCAAGGGCTTACAGGAACTCAGCAGAAAAGTGGGAAGATGGGCTTCTTGGAGGTGTCTCATCCACAGGGTCACTATGAACTGAGGTCAACTCAAGGGCAGACAACATCAAAAACAACAATTCATAGCATGTGCAAGAAGAGATCCTCCAGTTACTAACTGTTGAAGTTAGATTGGGGTTCAGAGGGAGAAGCAGAGGTGCTGAAATTGGTCAATGTGTGCTCTATGCATGAATAGGTAAAATGATAGCAGTTGTGCAGCTGCTGTGAACCGATCTTCAATGGCAGTGACTGCAAGAAGAGAGATCCTACACTATGTGAAGGTTGTGAAGACTGGCTGTCCAGTAGAAGATGCTCCTTTTCTCATTGTCAGTATAACTTTGGCAAAAACAAAACAAAACAAAAAAAAAAACCCTGATCATTATCATAAGCAAAACTTGTATATCTCCAGTTGTTGAGCCTGATCTGACCTTCAAAGGAATGCAGATTCCTCTCTTATTTCCAGATGTAGAAAGAAGCAGTACAGAGCTTAATTTCATGAATTTTCTAATAATAATGTTCACCATTTGACACTTCTCAGGACACAGAAAGACAAGGCAATAAAGACAGCATGTTTTAAAATGTTGTTAAAATATGTACCATCCATTATGGAAGTCTTTATGCAAAGAGTTTTATATATAAAACTATAAATAAGCAACAAAGCAAAGGGCTGAGTTTTTCAAATGCTATAAATATTAAACAAGATGGTCTACCATGAAACATACCTGATGTTGATTCTTGTAGCTTCTCTCTCTTCCTCTTCTTTTTCTTTCCCTATGGAGTGAAAGAAAAAAAGGAAAAGGTCTATGGAAAAGTTGTTGTAGAATAGCATATCATCAACTCTCTTCCAAATTACTTAACTGTGTCTATGAAAACATAATAATACTCCAAAAGCTACTTGGGATCATCTTCACATTTGAGCAATGTTCAGTTGCAAAGAATGCTATTTCTTTATAACAGATTTCATGTTTGTGTATTAAAAAAGCCTACACTAAATGAGCTTAAGCATTACCAACAGTCAGAGGTAGTAGCTGAATTAAAGTTTGGAAAGTATTTATAGTAGAAATTCCCATCAGCTACTGCCAAGAATAATAATCAGCAGATACCATGAATAACGTTTTTTTTGGGGGGGGGAGCAATAAGGACTGAATCTAAATTAATTGTTAGTCCCAAGTAGAGTAGACCCAAAGAATCAATGCTGTTTAAATGTCAATTCACCAATTCCCCACTGATTCAGTGGGTCTATTCTAATTGAGACTAACAATTGGACTGTGCCTATAGTAATAATTATCGACAAACTAAAGCTGTATTTGAAGCCATGTTTCATATTCTTGATAAGTACTTGTAAGCCAAAAGCCCTTTTTAGATTAAATTAAACATTAGTAATTTGAAATGCTGCAGAATTCAAAATGCAGAATTTCCAAAACATAAACAGTTATCATCTGTTCTCCAATGCCAAAAGTGAGAGGATGGGCTGAAATGGAGACAAGAATCTTTAAAAAAAAAACAAAAAAACTTGGTTTCAGAAATGCTGTAATGAAATAGCTAGAACTGGGAAGACTTGGATTCAAATCCACATGCAACCATGAATTCTCATAGGACTGATCACTATTTTCAGCCCAATACACATCATTCATCCTACTTTAAAATGGGAAGGCGGAGAAAATTTATATTCCCCAGATAGTCACATGCCATTACTACAGTAATGAATTCTAATTCTAATGACTGCCTAGAAATATTTGTATCTGGATATTTGCTAGAAATATAGCAAAATGACTTATATCTGGGCCAACACTGTCCTGGAATAGATGGGCCTTTGAGGCGCCTTCGTCACGTGCGAGGGTTGTCTGGTGGGCGGACCGCCCACACTCCCAGACAGGGTGGCGTAGCTGCGATGTCATCGCAACATCCCTTGCGCTTTGCGGCGTTGCAGTGATGCTGCAAAGAGGAGCCGCTTCCCGGCACTCCTTTTTTGCTCCACAGGAGCGCCACACAATTTGGTTGCTGCAGTGCTCCTGCGGAGCAAAGAGAGGCACTGGGGAGGCGCCTCTTTCTGGCAGTGTGTACCCTGCCACTGCAATCTTAATTATAAGTATTTTCTTAGACACAGTGTTGAGTCACATATAAACAAACAAACAGATAAATGTTTTGGGTATGCACCCTCACTGTTGGCATAACCTATGTGTGAGAGGCAACATTTTCAAAATAAGGAGTAGGTATGGCATTAGGTTTCTCTTTGAATACTTTAGTTAGGAATAATCAAGGTCCAATCTTAGTTAACTCCCAGGCAAATTGTTCTTTGGTTTTCTTCAGTATGGATTTTTTTCCTTGAAAACACACAAAGAATGAGGCACTTTAGAAAGTAAATAGCAAATGTATTAACAGAATCATTATTAGATTTTGCTACATGCATTCTTAAACACTGCTGATTTAAACAAGGGAACTATAGATGAAGATGACTGTTTGGTTCAAATAAAAATGTGAAATTCTGACTGCATCCCACTCTAGCTACTTACAACCCTCCCCCCAAGATTAACACAAAAATATTTTCACGTAACCCAGATTAGTTCAAAAACTATCCAACAAACCTCCTTCAAAGGAGAATCATTGCCATATGTATCTGTTAACCATGTGATATGTCAAAGGGAGACATATGTAAATCACTGCCCCCAGATGTTTTCAAAGCAATCCTCTACTATTTTAATTGCCATTTTTATTTATTTGTCACATGGTACAGCTTGTCCACAAACATACATAAGGCCAATTCCAAACCACTTTGGGTTTTTGTGAAAGGCATCAGAATGAGGCAAGAGAGGAAAGTAAACATAAGGCCAAAACTGGGTTGGTCTTCTGTGTCAGCTGCTCCCTCATGTCTTTGTGTTTTAATTGCATCAAATGCTAACTGAGGAAAATGTAAATGAGGGGCTTACATAGTTATCTCTTGCAGACCAGCCTGGATATAGCTGCATGTGTAGCTGCCTTTCTTTCCGAGCTAGTTCATAATATTTAGCTTGTTCTTCGCGGGACAGTGCATGCCACTGCAAATAAAGGAAGAAAGAATGAATTTTGTAATGTGCTTGAAGAAAATTCTGCACACAGAAGCATCTGAAGGGTATTATAACATTAATTTATTGTTCTGGCATGTGGGAAAAACAAAAACACATTGTAATCACTGACGCAGCACTGATGGTGAGCCAATGACGTTACACCCTCTACACAGAGCACTGTAATACCTGAAATTAGAAGGAGGGGGGTTTCTTTATTTCTTGCCTGAACTATGAAAAAATACAAGCCATTAGAGCTCTTTTAGTGAAAAGTTTGGGTGTTAAAAGTCTTCCATGATATTTCAGTGTGGCAGATGTTTAGAATAAGGCAAGTGTAGACAACATGTAGTCCTCAGTCTAATTGCAAAAACTCTTCAAAAGTAATCAAATTTAGATGTTTGATAATAGTTATCCACAGTCCACAGCACTAAAGATGAAATCGCCAAAGCCATACATCACCATGTATGGATGTGAGAGCTGGATAGTGAAAAAAGTGGGTATAAATAAAATCAACTCATTGAGATGTGGTGCTGGAGAAGAGTGCTGAGGATACAGCGGACAGCCAAAAAGAAAACAAATGAGTCCCTGAACAGATCAGCCTGAAATACACCTTGAAACCAAGATGATCAAATTGAGGCTGTCATACTTTGGCCACATCATCAGAAGACATGACTCATTAGAAAATACAATAATGCTGGGAAGGTAATGGGTAGCAGAAAGAAAGGAAGACCTTACACCAGATGGATGGACTCAGAGAGGTCATGGCCATGAGTCTGCAAACCTAAGCAGAGCAGTGGAAGACAGGGAGTCTGGGAGCAGAAAATACAAGTAAAGGATGATAAACAAATGGAAACAAAATGCCAAATGAAAGCTTAAAGCAAAAGACTACACAGTGAGTTGAAAGATACCATCAGGTTGAAAACATTGACTGGAACCTACTTGGCTTTGACAGGAGAGAGAAACAAAAGCCACTGAAATGTTTGGCGATTGTGGAGCTGGTGCAATATGAATGGACTGACAGACAAGTAAGGCTCTGTACAGACTGCCAGTTTGCAGCAGCCTGTGGCCAATTTTAGGGTTCCGGAGCACACAGCATCCACATTCTCCAGAACTCTAACACGTATGGATGGCACCATCTTTTATATGGCACTGTCCACATGGCAAGCATGGCACTGTGTCTGCACCTCCAGGTGCTGTGCTTGAGTCATGGACGTGTCACAATGCGCCAGTGGCGCATTGATGATGTTGTCCCCATGCACCAAAAAGAACCTGGTTTTTTTGGGTTCTTTTTGGTCCGGAGGGATGCCACGCAGTTTGGCTGCTATGGCGTCCCTTTGGAGGGAAACTGGACACCTCCAGCCCATCCCTTTGGGGCAGTCTGGAGAGCCTCTAAATTAGCTTATCAATAGCTCTTTGCAAATGGCCTTCAGTAGTAGAGGTTGACCAAAGGTCCAAAGCAAGACTTGGATTAAGAAGTGAAACTAACACTGATCTCTGTTTTTAAACCCATATAACTCTCACTTGTGACATACATTCAAGATCTTGCATGGTCAAAAGCATGAAGCTGCTTCTTTTACAGCCTAAAAACAATGAAATATTCTGTTTATTTATTTTTGTCATAAAAGTAGCACAAATCTTCATTCTTGAAGGGAGGTCAACTTTTCCACCATTATGCAATGTGTTCGCCCCCATCTTTCGGTCTACATTAATACAATCCACTTCCTCATACACTCAAAGTTTACACAATGTTTTTATTATTCAAGTTTTTACTGTTATTATTACACTTACAGCTGCATTATTGTGTCTATAAGAACTTCCAATCTAACATTCCTAAAATGTTCAAAATTCAAATGGCACCCCAGGCCACCATTCTAGGCTTTAGATGTTCTAGCACAAGGTGAGTTTTTTTAGCTTCAGTGAACTGCTTTTCTCTATGCACACATACACACCTCCAAGGCACAGCAGCTTTTGCTTTTGCTCTCAAGAAGCAGCCAGCTCCAACCCCCACAGCTGCTTGTCAGATGTTTCACAGCAGGAAACCAGGGTAGAAGATTGCTGCTTCCAAGAGCCATCCGGCAGGGAACATGGGAGGGGGCCAACAAGGGACAAAGATGAAGCACAGAAGGCACATGGTTTTTCCAAGGGGTTCATAGTTTTCTAACAGAATTAGAGACAGAGGTTTGGGAGGCTCCAAAAGGAATCACTTTGCAACATTTAAGTTATCTTCTCTCTGTATCAGTATTCTCACCAAGGTGTAATATCCTGAAAAAAGTGCACGGAGTATTCAAGGTAAGTTGTTGCCTATCATTTTAGCAGCACCTGGTTTTCTTAGTTAGCTCATTCTTGATTATCAATGTGCAGTTGTAAATTTGCACAGATTTAATTCATTCATAATATTGGTTTTATTAGTTCTTGTTGTAGTTTTGGAAAAAAACAATTTAGAGAGCAATTGTTACTTGAGTCTAAGAAATATATTACATAGCTAACACTGGCTAACATTAAAAGACAAAGCAGTGGATCAATGGGCAAAGGTATCTTGTAGCACCTTTGAGACTAACTGAGGGTGTATCTACACTGCAGAATTAAAGCAGTTTGACACCACTTTAACTGCCATGACTCCATCCTATAGAATCCTGTGATTTATGGTTTGGTTAGGCACCAGAGCTCTCTGACAGACCAATATATCTCACCAAACTACAAATCCCAGGAGTCCACAGGATGGAGCCAAGGCCATTAAAGTGGTGTCAAACTGCTTTAATTCTGCAGCATTGGTTTTAAAGGTGCTAAAAATGCATAGATTAACACTGTACAAACAGCACTTAAATCATTCTAGAAATTTATTTGGTTTTGCAGAAGCATTCTTTCAACTCTTCAAACCAAAACAACTTGTCCTCTTACTTTGTTGCTTTAGAGATGCCTCACTAGAGCTCTGGACAAAGTCCCACAGTACTATTTTTCTTCTACTACAAAGTGATTTCAGTTGAGTACCATCTGCCACTGTGTTCAAAGTTTGGCTTCTAGGAAGCCATTGAGAATGCTAGAAAAGTGATATTTGATGTAGCAAGCCAACAGCCAAATCCTCTGTGTGTTGGCAGATGCACACAGCCAGCTGACCTCAGGCTGAAGGGATTGTGTATAAACACAAGTAGGACTTTTCCTACAATTACTATGCACTCAGAAGGCAATTGAGTAAACAACATTACCCATAATTTAATCTGTATAGAACTCAACTGAGTGAGAAGTCCTACATGTTTCCAATTTCCCTGAACTGTGTACCTGATTTTTTAAAACTCTAATTCAATATTTGATGGATGGAAAATTGGAAAGCAATATGTGTAAGATAAGGTAGACAAAAATGGTGTGAAAGAACTCTAGATTACTACTTGAAGTACTGGGATAACCATGATCTATTCACTTTTGTGAATTATGATTAATTATACTAGGGGCTAAATTAAATGGGAGACATACTAAAATGAATAGAATTTCTTTATATGTGGTAATCATCATTTATTTTAGAGGACTACTCTAGTTGAGACCATTATTGGATTTTTGCAACATTGTGTGCAAAACTGCCTAGATATACTGTGTCCAAGTGAGAGTAAAGTGATGGCAAATCCGCTCTGAACAAATCTTGTTAAAATTGCCTCATGATAGGTTTGCCGTAGTGTCACCATAAGTCAGAAATGACTTGAATCCACACAACAACAACAAAAACATCTTTAGAAATAACTTTAGGGAATAAGTTATGAGTGAATGTATGTAGTGTGTACTTTTTCCAGTAGCTACAGGAGTTACAAGTTGGAAACAACCTAAAGGGACACAACTATAACAATTAATAGCATACCCTTCTGGAGGATGGCTATAGTGTTTATGTTGGAAGATTCTACTCAGATTCCTGCCTAGGTCCTATTCTTTGTACCTTGTAAGACTACTGCTCTGTTTCATGAAGGGTTGTGGAGTTACCTTGAGAATCATTTAAGTCATGGAGAAAGCTGTCAAAATACAGACAAGGGCTTAAGCTAAATCAATGTTTGTGAAATTCAGACTAGGAATTTCCAGTCTTGTGGCACATTTAGACTGCATAATAATCAAACACACAGAGCGTCCTTTGATGGAATTGGGCAGTAAACTTCATAGTATGCTTTGCAAATAGATCCCTAATCACTCCTGACGCCAAAACCCATTTTAAAAGCCAAGGGTTTAAGTAGTTGGCAAGCATAGCTCAAACTACAGAAATATCAGAAGAGAATGAAGGTCTCTGCTTATAAATGTGTTAGTCATATTTTAAATAACTATATTTTAAAAGGCAGACATCCTGCTTTGAATATGCTCACAAATATGGAAGCATGTGCTGCAATATATGTTTTAACATTAATGAAACATTACAGAAAATCTATTTCCTTTATTTGTTATTTGACATATTTAATTTGTTGCCTGCTTTACTTTACTGAACCCTTTCCTGTATTGTTATGTATTATTTACTGTATATGTATTATGCTATTATTTCTTAGATTGTACGCCATAGGCAGGTTTACTTTATCCAATTCATTGTTTGTATATAGCTACAGAGCTATATAAATAAAGAATAAAAAATCAGAATGGAGCAATTCATATGAGTTGGTTATAGACAACTGCTGTGATATAGCAACACACCACTGTTATCAGGAAAGGCTGACATAGCCCATCCTGCAGAGGATACAGGATAGCAAGGCAGTGGTAGGATTGCACTTTCACTAACCCATATAAATCCATGTCAAGTGACGCCTTTGAAAATCGCCTCCTAAGTTGTGGAAAAACTGCATACATGGCTGTTTTCTCTAGCAACCACTTTACACAATATTCTAGGCAAGTTTCTTGTTGAATATAAAACACGCCTCTCAGTTTGCACTGTATCCTAAAGGTGCTGACTCTACCAAACAGTTTTGCTTTATATTGTATAAAGGAGGGTGGGAGGAGAGATAGAGAGATTGGAGGATCAACATACTTAACACCTTCACTTGTAGTCTCTATCACTGCTAGAACAACACTGAAAGAAAATGAGAATTCCTCCTTCATGATTTGTGGGGAAGTTAGTTGAGTGAATGGATGAATAAACACAAGGAACAAACAGGCGGAGGAGAAAGAAATAACAGTGTGAAGAAGACAAGGGAAGATACAGCTGCTATACTGCCAGATTACTGAATTTTACTTAAATTCTAGCTATGTCAGTTAGCTTCTGTTTACAACAGCAGCTGCACTAAATCTCCACCTTTCATTAAGAAGGACAGCAAAAGTGCGCTAGCACCAATAGTTATGGGCATCTGATACCACTTTAATTATCACAGATACATCATATGGAATCCTGGGATTTGTAATTTGGTGAGGTAATGGTTACAGCTCTGTCCTACACAATTTGTAATAAGTAATAAGGTACTTAGAATGGTCTGCTAGAGAGCTCTAATACACTCCATTGAACTACAGCACTAGAACTCTCTAGAAGAATTCTAGAAGAAAATTCTAAATACGTTATTACACTACAAATTCAATAGGTCCGAACCATGACAGTTATAGTGCTAACAGCCAACTATAATTATGCAGTGTAAATGCATTCTAGAGCTTTAACGTTTGCTGAAGCTGACAACTATGAAGCCACTATTATTTTGCAGGAAATTAATCTTGTTTAGCAAAGTCACACCTGTAAGTGATGCCATATTTTTCAGCCCAAGAGTTATCAAATTGTAGGCTGACCCATTGATTTCTGCACTGTATACAGACAGACAGGGAGGGAGGGAGGGAGACTGTGGCAGCCCTAAATCATGAATTCAGGATCAGCCCAACCATGTGTTAAAAGTTTTGTTCCTTTCTTCTTTGGAGGAGCAGCAGTTTTTTGTATATTGATACTGCATTTTGCCTGGGAGCAAAAAGGGAGATGTTAAAGTGTCTGTGTCTGTGTCTCTGGGTGTGTGGAAAATGGGGTTGTATATGATAGCTGCAGCCAGAAGAATCTATGCACAAAGATGGAAAGAGATAATAATTCCTTCATGAGAAGATTAGTGGTTAAAAATTGAATGATTTTGCAAAATTCAACAAGTTAACTATGGTCCAAAACACACTGCAGAAATAATCCAGTTTGAGACCGCTTCAACTGCCCAGGCTCAATGCTAGGGAATTCTGGGAACTGTAGTTTTGTGAGACATTAGCCTTCTGTGTCAGAGAGCTCTGGTGCCAAATAAACTATAATTCCCAGGATTCTCTAGCACTGAGCCAGGGCAGTTAAAGTGGTCTCAAACTGGATTATTTCTGCAGTGTGTGTTTTGGACCTATGCTAATATTTGAGAAAAACCTTGGATAATTTTAAGAATGAATGAAAGATGCTGATTGACTGTATAAAAATAAGGAAAGTTCTGTTATAATTTTAGGTTTTTAGAAAAGGGATATACAAGTAGAGTCTTCATTAAGTTTTATATTGTCATTTAGTTCTGCATAAGGATTTTTTTTTTACTTTTACTTTTACCTAAATATTACAATATGATTTTGAGGTTTTTCTAAGTATTAAATAAACTTTTAAATAAAATAGGGGGGAGTTAGATTAGTATTGTTGAAGAACCATAGCTTGCTGGAAGTTACTGTTTTTGTTTTTTGTTTTGTTTTGTTTTAGCATTGTTTTAGATGCTTTTAGGGTTTTTTTTTTTTGTAATTCAGATGTGTTATTTCCTTGTATTTTTTTTAAGATACAATAAATTTAGTGTGTATTTGTTTGTTTCTTTTTGGTTAATTAATAAAAATGTTATTTAAAAAAAATTAACGTAGACAACTTCAGTGTGGCCGTCGCTGCATGAACCAATAAACATATTGAAATAAAATGTACCCAGAGTCCACTTCTAATTTTGAACCCAATTTAGATGATGAATTGCAATAGCCTCCAGAGCTGCAATTCACTTTTTTGTTTTGCCAGGAAAAATATATTTTGGGTAGTGGGGTTGGGGCTCAGGGGCTGTGGAAATGGTTAGGGAGCAAACTACATACTAGTATAACCAAATGTTGACTCCTCTGGATGAAACCACTTTTCTAAGAGCTATGTCAGATTCAACACTGTCTCACACATCTAAACCTCTTTGATGATGTGGGGAAGTAAACCTGCCATCTTATTTGTACAATACACATTCCTTACCTTTACCTCTACAGCTTTATGGGCATGACAAGACTACTTGCTTTTTATTTTAGGATCCATCATCTTACTTCCATTACCAAGTAAAAGCATAGTCAATGTGTAAATAAATAAGTGTAGGGGATTGGTGAATTAAACAACATATGAGGATTGAAAAATAGACATATACACCCCAAAACATGCTCTGCCATACCCTTCTGCCAAGGATCTGGTTGATAGCTGCACTTTCTTTCAGAGTACACTCTGCTACAACGTTAGCTCTCATCTCTTTCATGTATAACATGAAAGCATTCAGAGGTTTCTTAATATGAGGTCTTTTGGGCTCTTGTTCTTTCCTCTGTTCATGCTGAGGCTTCCTAAAGGTAGTAGGAGGGAAGAAAAATAGAGAAGGAGAGCACTTGTTACCAAATTCAGCTTTAAATATGGATGTTTTATACCTCCACTTTAAAGGATCAATTGGCTTCTCCCCCCCTCCCCCCATTTCTCTGTGGTCAAACTTAATTGGTTCTTGGTATTTGAGTCCACAAGGAGAAAACAGTAAATATATTTATCAGTATTATGTTGGTTACTTCTGATAAGAGTAGGCATTCTGAATCAACTTTTCAAATTGAGTAAATTTATAAGTAAATCTCATTGAGGGGCTCTGCAGACCGGCAACTTGGGCTGAGTTGGAGGCAGAGTTGGGGTGTAGTGTCTACACAATGCATGCCCCTGCTCCAACCCCAGGCTGTTGTGACACTGCATACTGCACCACGTGGTGTGTGGCACTCCTCTGGCGCTGCATCCGCATGACACAACACCAAAAGAGCGCCCCTTAGGGGCAATCTGCACAACCCTGAGTCAATGGATCTACTAGAGATGGGATTAACAGCCTTCAGGCCATCATAGTTTATAGCAGCTTTCTTTTCTGTATCCATTCATACCATGACTCATCTGTGTACACACAGAGGAATGTACATCTTCCCTACACTATTATTTTGGTCAACAAAGCAAGTCGACTATGGAGAAACCCTCATAAATAATGAAGCCAGAAACAACATGCAGATAGTGATGGTGTTGAGGAATAGATTTTCCCTTAATTTGAAAATCTTCTAAAACCCTGAAATGAGAAGATCAATGCTGCATCCACTGAGGCCTTGTAAAAGATGCAGGTGGCATCTACTAAATATTTCCCATTAACTTATGACTAGCATCAAAAATAACATAAAAGGTAATACAGTAAACTTTTTTTTAGTTCTTTCCAAATATCGAAAGATGATTCATTTTTTCTGTCAAACAGGCATATGGATTCAGTTACTCGTTTTACAGGTATACCTCAGTTCATGAAGTAAGTGCGTTCCTGACCATTAGTTCTTTAGAAGAAAATTTGGTACAAGAGGCAGAAATAACAAGACTATGCCACAAAAACAGAAGAGCAGTTTAGCATGTAGTATATAGATCCCATTTTACCAAAATGTAGAAATACTGCATAAAATGTTCCAGCAATTTTTAAATTCCAAACTAAAAATGGGACCCAGATACCCTAAAGGTCCTACCTGTTTAGTATTTGGATGGGAGACCACTAATGAATACCATGGCTGTAAACTGGGGGGGGGGGAGACACCTCTGGGTATTCCTTGCTTAAGAAAACCCTACAAAATTCATGGGGTCATCATAAATTGCATACACAACAATATGTACATGTGAAATGAAACAAATCAGGGAAAGCTTACATAAGTAAAGAAATCATGCTGAATTCTTCTTGAGACCTTGTGATGGGATTTTTCAAAAATATATCTAGGAATGACTTTTTCTTTCACCAACCCCCACTTTTCTTAAATTTTCTCCTTCGGTGGCTGAATTTATAGATCTATATCTTTTTTTAAAACATTGACGGTAGCTAGTGAGGCAACCCTATCTGCTTTCTCTTTTCCACTCAATTTTGCTTTCTACAAGTAAGTAGTTAGGGATTCTGGAGGCAGCAACTGTTTACTTTGTCTGTTATAGGTAGGCACACACAGCAAGAGTAGAATGCCATTCTCTCCCAGTCAAAGTTTATTGCACCGTTTACTGCAGAAATGCTGCTGTAACCTGACACCAAACATCTCTGTGTTTCCAGCCCTCTTTCACTATCCTCCCAATATTGATATTGCTAAAAAAACACCTTGCTGCTAAAAAAAATCTTTTGGCATGCTTACACAATTCTCAGATATTAAAGATTAAGGATAAATTAAACACCAGAGGAAAACTAACTCACACATGCATTAAGTCACTGTCTGTGTGCGGATGTTCTTGTTTTACTTGAGGTGTTACGATTGCTGGGTGAGGGATTCCAGTTGTGTGGGGTCCTGGAGGACCGGGAATCATATGATGTGAAAACCTGCAAAAACAGAGAGTGCAGCTTTCTTCATAATGGCAACATGGACATAATACAGGATAATTATATGACTCAAGAGAACAATTAATTCACTTTCAGTCCACCACAACACACCAATGTGAGAAACAATTATTGGGCTTAAATTTGTGAATTATGAATAGAGTTTTTATCCTTCAATAATCAGTGGTGTAAAGATTTTGAAGGGTCTTACCATTTACAATCTCTATAAGTAATCCCCTTTAGCAAGTCCAAAGATGCAGGTGGTTGTACTGATCTAAAAAACTTTTAGTAATTTTCATCTGTACCAGGGAATACAGCTTTTCAACAGCCAGCCACCCCCAAATATTTTGGACAGCAACAGAGGAACTTATCACATGGGAGGCTAGGTGCCCAAATCCCGTGCAGAAACTGGATTTAAATTCCAAAAATATCCTGTGAAAGTGGGATCGTTTTCAGACATATCGGGGCCATTGATCATTAATCCAACATTAAACCGCACAGAAAGTGGAAAAAATCGGCTGCTTTTTTACGTTTGGGAAAATCCCTAAAGTAAAAAGTGGCTGGTTTTGTCCACTTTCTGTGCGGGTTAATGTTGGATTAGTGCTCAATGCCCCCGATATGTCTGAAAACGATCCAGCTTTTGTGAGATTTGTCCACTTTTTGTGCAGGTTAATTTCAGATTAATGCTCAATGCATCTGAAAGCAATCTCACTTTTGTGGATTTAAATCCTGTTTCTGCATGGGATTTGGCCAATTCCCTCCCGTCTGATAAACTCCAAAGACAGCTCATAACAACTGGAAAATCAGTACCCTTTGCAGTTACTGTGCAGAATGCAACTAAACTAAGTGGCAATAGGGCAGTCCAAGGGAGATGGCAGATAATGTTACAGTCCCTGTTAATTTTTTTTTTTAAAAAGCCCCTGGGATTTTGACCCAGTGAGTCAGGCTCCAATACTCCACTGTTTATAATCTAGGACAGACATCTTTATTTTCAGAATCCTCATCAGGAATCTGAAATTAGACACAGTGGAATGGAATGTGGACAATCATTTAAAAATCAAATGCCCATAACCAAGGGGAACACTGTTTTCACACAAGTATAAAATGAAGACATTCAGTTACCCATCACCAGCCAATAGAAAGATATGAATTGCCATGCAGAAAATCAAGAGCAGTTCAGTACAATCGTATTACCACTTTTATATAAAGAGTCAAATTCTAGTCTACCATCTTAGTTCCTGTAAGAAAGATTCTGGCCAAAATTATCTAGCTTTCTACAACTTATAAACGTGTGCGCTGACTCTCAGCTACATCAAAGAAAACCCCAAATAAAGCTAATTTTCCTATTATTCTGAAGAGATCTCAAACCTATGTTCTGGGATTTACATATGTATGATCCTATTGACATTCCAATCCATGTTTCATCAATATTGATCAAATGTTGAATTATAAATTCACAAGGACCACACCAAGGGTGGGTGGGTGGTGATTAGATGAAATGTATGAAATATCTAAAATGGAAGGGAATTACTGTTAGCAATCTGAATTTAGTTTTCTATTTGCCCTCTGTTTTCTCAGCTGCTGTGCCTGCATGAAATGCACTGATAACCAGTTGTATAATTTGTCAAGAAAGGTATACAGAAATGAGTATTACCTCCTCAAAAGCACACTAGAAACATTTTTATATTGGCTTGAACAAGTTGGCAATTTGTGATGAAATGTACCACTAACTAGGGGAATAAAAACAGGGATTAAATGAAAGCAGTGCATATAAAGAATTGGAATCCACACCTAAAAAGTGCCACTGAATGTTTGTATCTGTGTTTCCAATCTGCAAAATATCAAGAGGTCCACAGCAATCTTTGTGTTCACCAAGCATAGCATAGAGATCCCATGTTACCAAAGTGTAGAAACATTGCATAATAGAATGATGCAAAAGTATTCCATTGCCAAGTCCCAGTTAGTGTTACTTGCTTGCACTAACAATTGCACCCCATTCACACATCACCTTTACAGATATAACCATGTGTGCACAGCTTCTTTTGACTTTCCTTTAAGGTACATTTGGACTTGGAGATCCCTGTGGTGCTGTAAGGTGTAGAATATTTGTTGGAGTCAGGTGAGATAACTCTCGCCTTATTGAATACTTCGTATTCATATATGGTACAAAATGTCAAAATAAATTACTGTCACGTATTTTACTATGTTTATACCACACCCTTCTTCAATTAGAACTCAAAGCAGCATACTTAGGGTTCCCAAGATAGTACCATCCATTCAGGCAATGCTCAGGTCTAGACCTGTTTACTTATACTGCGGCTTCTGTATCACATGCCTTCAGACCACGGCGATGGCTATATGCTGAAATTAAGTATCATGTGATGAAAACAAGCTGTGTATACACAGTAACATACACACATTTTCTTATATACAAATGCATTTTAGCTGATTGGGGGTGGGGGGGGGAGAAGCAAGCAGAGGCAGATACCAGGATACAAGCAGAAGAGCAAATGGATCCTCTAATTCCAGCAGTTACTTCTCAGCCAGTCAGCCATCCCACACCTACACCTACCTTGACATGGAGGTGTCGACTGAAAGTGAGGATGGGTAGGGCTGCCTGAATCCACTTGAGATGGGATATACAGGCTGACCTTGCCTGAGGTCACAGAAAAAAGGAACCCATCAATAATGCTGTAATAGAAGTGAACCTGCCTTTTAAGCAAACACCAAAGATGTGAAAATCTAGGGTACCAATGAAAGTATATTCTGTTTTCATTCAAATGATTTCCTGCCTGTGTTTCAGAGAAAAGTCACCACCACACATTTCTTTTTGAATGAGAAAATCTACCTTCTTCTGTGAAATAAATTAGATGCAACTAAAATTTAGTTTGTGATAAGGGATATAGTAATAGCTATTTGTTTGTCAAAGGAAATTTGGAGAACTAGTTCCTAAAGGACTTATTAATCAGCACCTCAAGGTATTACAGAGTAGGCATGACATAGAGTATCTGCATTCCACTCTTATTGCAGTTTGAAACCTCTTTGAAACTGCCATGGCTCTATCCTACAGTTTCCTGGGATTTGTGTTTTGTTGAGGTATTTCAAATTCTCTGCTCAAGATGTCTAATTTGGCAGTTCATGGGAGTGTAATAGAGCTATTTAAGTGTAATAGAGTAATATTTAAGGGATGTGGTGGCTTAGTGGTTAAGACACCAATCCTGATGACTGTAAGATCAGCAGGTTGGCAGTTCAAGGACCCAGTGCTGCACTAGTTCCAGCTTCTGCCAACCTAGCAGTTCGAAAGCATGCAAATGCAAGTAGATAAATAGGTACTACTTTGGTGGGAAGGTAACACTGTTCGGTACAGTCATGTTGGCCACATGACCACTGTAGTAGTCCTCAGACAACACTGGCTGTTTGGCTTAGTAACAGAGATAAGCACTACCCCCTACAGTCGGTTATGATTAGACATTCATGTCAAGGGACTACCTTTACCTTTGCCTTTAATAGAGCTATTGAGCAAAGATTTCTAAGTACCTCACCAAATTATGGGACTCCATAGGATGAAGCCGTAACACCTAAAGTGGTTTACTGCTAATTGCTCTTAAGTCAGCTTTGACTTATGAATGAGAACCCTCCAAAATACCCTAATAATAATAATAATAATAATAATAATAATAATAACAACAGCCCTGCTATTCCTTGATTCAGTCTATCAACGTGTAATGCAGTCTTCCTCTTTTCGTACTGTCTTCCATCTTACAAAACATTATAATATCTCCCATTAAATCATGTTCTCTCCTGATACACCAGAAATAAAATAGACTCAGTTTAGTCATTCTGGCTTTCGGGTAGTGTTGAAGATTAATTTGCAAGTAGGCTCATTATTAGACTGCTATAACTATCCATTACAGAGTCAAAGTGCTATAAAAATTATACCAGTCTGCATAGCCTTGATAGGCTAACCGTTCAACCAAAACCAAGGAATGTTTGTCATTCACTCTGCTAATGTACAAAAAAATAGAATGGGTTGTACTGCATACTACTGAAAAATTCAAATCATATCACATGTGGAGAACACAAACATTTCAATAAAACCATTGCAGCAGATATATTTGAGAAGATGATGAAAGCCAAAGTTCTCTGAAACCACAACCTGAGAAGAATTATCCTTGCTTTGCACACCCCCCCCCCCAGTCTGAAAGATCAGCTACTGAAACATCCCATCAACACCAACTCACTTTCTTAGGGGACCCAATTCTGTAAATGCTAACAGGACTGGAACAGACAGGCCAAAATAAATCTGCTTCAGGTCACTTTGAAGGTATGCTGTTTCAATGACACACACATCTTGAGAGGCCAGAACCTGTACCAAAGCTACACTCCAATTCTTAGGACTGGAGCATGGCTTTGGCATGGTTTCTGGCCTCGCAGGATGCATGTATCATTTAAACATCATAGCTCCAAAGTGACCCAAAGCAGCTTTATTTTGGCCTGTCTGTTCAGGCCCATTGTTTCTAGGGGCAGACCAAGTTGATTCCTACTCCAAGTCTATTCCCATCAGCAGTGATTCCAGAATGTGGTGGGAAGTTTGACTGCACTTCCTCCCAAACTGGAAGATGCAGGAAAAGTGAAGTGAAAAATTCTCATAGGCTCCATCTGAGATCCTTGGGTTCTCTATATAGAATTGAAAAGATAACACTTTTAAAGCAATGGATTCTCTGTTAGATTTGGTGCTCTGACAAATGGTCAGAGTTACTACTTTCTGGAGCCAATCATGAATGACATTGCCTTGCTATTTATCTTCCATGTCTGACTATGTTCTTCTGCAGCAGTAGCACTTGGAGGACAGAAGATGTCCTTTTCCAGCAATACTGAGAGTAAAAATTCCAGAGTAGCAGGGAGATAGTAAGGACAGAGATAACAGCAATTTGTTCAAACACACAAACGGGCATGATACACTGAAATTCCTCAAATGCATTGATTGGCGTGCATCAAGGACACTAGTAACAGCAGCAGTAAATCCCTTGGCAACTCAGATTGATTTATTAGCTTGATAAGAGGCCTTTTGTGTTCTCCCCCCACCCACCCGCTCCCATAAATGATCTTGTTGGCTGCATTACTCTTCCCCGGACTACTGAAGCAAAGCTTTTCTGAATTTAATCTGAAAAAACTATGACAGTCATCATTTTGCTTTTCATTTTCATGCAAAGATGGTAAGGTTTAAAGGGACCTATGCATGGATCAATACTTAAAGATGGGTGTGTTCATACAATGCTGAACACACACAAAAATGAATCCTGAAAGAAAAAGAGCACCAAAAACAAAAACTCTTTCGTCTGAAGTTCCAGTCTTCTTCAGAATGCCATATCCCACTAGCACAAATTGATTGCTTCAAATACTTTGAACTTTTTCTGCTTAGTTTACATTGTCTTTTCCTCCAGCTTGCATTTGATGCAACTTCTGAGCAGGATTTAACACACTTAAGTAGCAAAGTTCAGAGAGAATAATTGATCTACCCTTGAAAGACTGCGCTCAATTCTATTCAAGCAGTGCTATTGATTGACAGATTTAATGTTTTAAGGAATTGGCATTTCCAAAGCTGCTGGCCCTTTATTATGCTCACCATGACAGTCTTCACACTTAAACAGAGCTCTGTCCATGTATAGTAGGGAGAGCCAATGCATGGGATGGGGTGGGTGGGAGAGTTGAAACCAAAAATATCAATCCTATAGCACATTTTTTAGCTACAGCAAGCAGAGAACACAATCTTGATTTGTTTGCATTGTTTCTTGACTTACTTTCTGAGCAGAAAGCAAACAAAAACCAACACACCTCAAAAACCTTAAGAAAAAGTTTGAAAGAAATGACAATACTTTGAGTGGAAATCAAAACCACAATAAATCCTTCTGTAGTGGAAAAGCACCAGTGCAATAAAAGAGAATGGGAATAAACACAGTCTACTCTTTTAATCTTAAGGTTTAATTATAAGGGCATTTTGAATTTTCAGGGATTTTTGGCATATGAAGTCATTTACTGTTATTTTCTAAAACATTCATATAAACCTGACTCACAGATTAGCACCCAGTCCAACAAAGTATACAGCTGTGTATTGACAATGTTATAATTTCCACCATGAAAACCCCCAAACTAAGAGCAGCAGCCCCTAAAGCAGGGCTGAGTCACAGGGCCCTTCATATAGCATTGGACTACTGCTCCCACATTGACTGGGACTGCTGGGAATTGGCAATCTGACATCTAGATCTCCATAGTTACTAGTTAATTAATGTCCAAAAAAATCTGTTTTAGAATCCGTTTTATTTCTTTTCTTTTTCTTTTTCTCACTCTTTCACTAGGTTGCAATATAACTAACCACATGATTAGGAAATTAAATATTTTGAAATGTAAAGAAATTGTAAATTCTTTTAAAATGTAAACAAAATGTAAATTCACACAATCACTCTGCCAACAACAAGCTTTTAGCTTTTACTTAGTTATGAACTTGATAAATGGGTTTTACATACTACCACAAATCTTGAAATGGGCTAACTATTACCACTTTAGTACTTTGTTTAAGATGACCAATCTGCTCCACAGACAGCGTGAAAGCAACCAAATGAATGGAACATAGTGGTGTGAAGACAATCTGTAAATTCTAAGTGTATCTTACTTACTTGTTCCAGTCCTGAACTCTACAAATATTCAGGGCAAAGGTCTGGTGAGCCCTTCATCAAATAAACTGCATGAAAACTACACTCATACCAGATCTTACAGCAGAGGCAGGCAAAATATACCCCTTCAGATGTTCTGAGAATGCAACTCCCATCAGCCCTTGCCAGTACAGCCAGTGGCGAGAAATGCTGGGAATTGTTGCAGTCCACTACCTGGGGAGAGGACACACTTTGTATACCCACAGAGATAGCTATGAAGTTTAAGAATTATACACCACAGAACATCACTTTTCTAAAGTCTAACTATTGACTTGCAAAGCCATTTATCTCTATACCCAAAATTTGTTAGTTTTGTCCAGTTGCCAGTTCCTTATCTAATAATGTAAATACTATATTTCAAGAATAGTAATCACACATAAAAAATACTTCTGAAGCCAAGAAAGACCACAATTGTTTGAAGAAGCACATAGCAACTACACAAGCACACACAAGAATGCTCAGAAGCAATAGGAGATTCTTACCAGCCAAGAGGTGGAGTTATCTGTCCAACACTGCCAGGAGATAAGGGATAGAAAGTGGGGATATCAGGACCGGGAGGATGCCTGGACATGCCTGTTAAAGAGTATAGAGAGAGAGCTGCAATTTTATCCGGCACAACATAAAATAATAAGAATTCAGCACAGTATATATTATAAAATTGAGCTTGCTTCATGCTTGGCACTTAGAAAAAAACAACCCTCCATGATATAGGTTAATTCATTGACCCCAGGCTATGAATAAGGATGGGAATGATTGGTGTTCCACTCACTTGAAGGATCAAGTGCATAGCTTGAGATATTCCACGCTGGACCATGAAGGCATGCCCCCACAAAGACCTTTGGGGTCTGGTGTGGCTACTGCTATGCCAGAACATGAAGGCAGCATCACCGCAGCAGCCACTGCTACTGGGGGCAGCGGCAGTGACTCAGCCTCTGGACGACCCATGCTGGGTGAGCAGGAAAACACCCTTTCCCACTAGCCCAGTAACTATGCCAGTCCCTCCAGGAAAATGTGTACATAAATATGGATTAATTTCATTTGTGCACTGGGTGCAGTTTTACAACCCAATACAGAATTGGGATGGGATGAGAATACCTGTGGGAAGTTGACAAACTCACTGACAACAAGACTTAGAGATTTGCAGGTAGCTGTGAATGCTTAAATCTTTACTCTTTTTCTGACAGACAACTCCCCATATTTTACAGGAAAGGGATAACTACTGATGAGATAAATGAGACCTGACTCATTCACAGGCATGCAGAAGGTGCAAAGAAACAATTTCTTGAGAGCTAGTGTGGCATAGTGGTTTGTGTATTGGCCTATGACTCTGGGTACTAGGGTTCAATTCCCAGCTTGGCCATGAAACCCACTGGGTGAACTTGGGAAAGTCACACTGTCTCAGCCTCAAGTGGATGGCAATGGCAAACCCCCCCCCCCCCAAAACATGCTCAGAAAACCCCAGGATAGGATTGCCTTAGGGCAATAAGTCAGAAACTACTGGAAGGCAAACAACAACAACAACAACAACAACAACAACAAAAACAATTTCTTAGCTGCTGCTGTTGGAACTAATTTTTATACCTGTTTTTTGCTATAAAAGGGTGTTCCCACCAGCAAGGAAAGTCCTAAGGCAAGAAGGTGATTTAAGACTGAGCTTCAAAGGTAGCTGTCATGGCTCAGACTCACTAGATCCCCAACTACCTTAGGTTGGCTCCACTTACTTATGGTGGCTCTTGATTCTTACAATACAAATTAGTGCAACTTTTTCTGTTTTCCTCTTTTTACAGAACAGGTTAAAAGGGGATCACTCAGTGGAAGTCACATTCCTAGGCACTATCCTTTGTAATTAAATTTATGTCATCACATGCCACATTACTGATTTCTGCAGGCATGGCTGTGAATAATCAGCAATTCTGTGTAGCAGTTTAAGGCCCAAATAGGTTTGCAAGGCATTCAGAATAAAGTCACATTAAATGGCAGAATCTCTTGGTTCCTAGGGTTGCCAATTGCTTCTTATGCCTCAGTATGGAACTTGGGGCAGACCCTTATCCTTTATGATTTCACAGGAATGATTTCTAGTGATGTCATGGATTTCATGCAAGAAAAATTTGGAAGGTGAGCCAGAATGATTTCTGGGTCCAGTGACTGTGGAAATGGGCATGATGACAATCTGGGTGAATGAGTCCAGATCTAAGTAAAACTGAGCTAATCAGGTAATATGGCAATCAGGGTGGGGTGGGGATAAATTTTTAGTAGCTGCAGTGAAGCAAATACCATCCAGTAGCTACAGCAGCTACTATTTCCCCCCACAAAGGCTCACTTCTTCTGTAGTCTTACCTACAGAACACACAACATATCCATTTTTCCAAGTACTACAATACTTCCACCAGCTCTAGGCCCTCTGACACTGATGCAAGAACTTCTTCAATAAGAAACCTCATGAAACATTATATGGGTGTCTGACTTGCTCCAAACTCTACAATGGATCCAGGTACATGTACCCACAATTTCCTAACCCAACTCTCCTCATGCCTAGATTTTTGGTGCACTGCTATTGTAGAGGCACAATGCAAACATGTTTGATTGAGCCAGAGAACCTTAGTGTCAGCTGAGAATGAGTGCAGGTGCTCAGGCTTTAAAGTCACCTCATATCTTGCTTCTCACACAGAAGAATCATATTTTCTCACACAGAATAATCACATAAAATAATCAGATTTTGTCCTGCTCATTTTATCTGAGCGTTTTCTTCCCACCTGGAGAGGTACAGTAATTCTCTGAGATGTCAACTAGCATGCTAAGATCTGGCAACA
The DNA here is from genome assembly GCF_019175285.1 of Sceloporus undulatus. Taxonomy (NCBI): domain Eukaryota; kingdom Metazoa; phylum Chordata; class Lepidosauria; order Squamata; family Phrynosomatidae; genus Sceloporus; species Sceloporus undulatus. The sequence goes on along the minus strand of NC_056526.1, from coordinate 166,708,746 downwards.
CTAGTTGGTTTTGCTTTCTCCCATGTCTGGATTTTGTGCAATTTTGTAAATTCTGATTTTTAAAAAAGGAACTGAAAATCTGATTAACTTCTGATCAAAAATGAAATTCTTACCCATTCCTAGTAGATTCACTTATAATAAAAGTAAAAGGATCATGTAAAATATGATACCAATTCTTAGAAACTTGGGGCCTTTTCATTTTGTGCTCTAGAGGAACAGCAGCTGCAACAAGGTCTTATGGCACCTCTTAGTCCAGCCAATTTATTGTGGCATCAGCTTTTATGAATCAAAATCCACTAGGTTGGATGTATGACTCTCTCAGAGGGTAAGTACAAAGTAAAGGAAGGTATATCTGTGTATCAGCACATCTATACTGTACATCAAAATCAAAGCCAAATAGTCAAGATGTACAAGAGATGACAGTAGATGCATCACAGTATCATTAAAAAAACAACCCTAAACCCCCACAAATGAATTCAATCTGATTGCATCAGAATGAGTGTGACCTGACTAGCATTCATTGGTAATAAATAGCCATAGCAAGATCAAACAAACACATAATAGGGACAATTACTTTCCACAGTGAATTAGCTGCTCCCAAGATTTGCTGAGACCAAATTCCAGAAACTTATTAATAATTCTAAACTAAGTGGCTTTACATTTGAATCTATGTTTGACTGTGGTGACCTTGTGGTGTCCTACAATATCCCAGGGACACAGGAGTGCCCGTCCTTAACATGTGTTCATATTTTTAATGCCTGCTTTGGGTCATTTTGCCTTATTACATTACATTGGAGACAATATTTATCTAGCCTACAAGAATGGTAGAAGGCATTATCAGTAAAAAAAATGCTCTTATGGTACCAAAGAATATTAGCCATATCCTAACATGCTCATTCATCTGCCCATGTTCTGACATATCATTTTTACCTGATGTGGTATAGTACAGTTTGCCTTCCACAACAGTGGTCTAGCTATCCATAGATAGCCCTGCCCCATATACGTCAATGGCAATGTGTGAACTTAGCTGCACTGATGCGGATGTGTGCATGTCACCATCCACAGATGGATTCAAGATCCCATGATATTTCATAGCCAACTGGTGGTGGAAGCAACCCCCTGCTGATATGGAGAACCAACTGTATACAGCAATGCTGGGCAAAGTGTGACCCTGGCACTACAGCAGGCTTGCCAAGGTTGATGTGTGACCCCACAGATTGCCCTATTTATGTAAAATGGAAAAAAAGAGTGGATTGCCTTTTCTTAAGGCTTCAAGGAACAGAAATTCACCATTAAAATGAGTTGCAGCCCACATGTGCCATTTAACATTTTAAAATGCTAGTCCACCCCCCCCCCCCCCCCCCCCCAAAAACCCCACAAGTGGACTTGAATCTTTCAATTCATTTTTCTTTTCTTGGCATTTTTGGTGGCTTGTGTGCACTAGTGAGCACCAGAGAGAAAAGTCCTCTCTGCTGCATTTGCTCATGGGTTGGCAGTGGTGGCATCCAAGTGTCTAGTTTTCTCTGTTGGTAGTACAAAATTGTGGGATACACATAACCTGCTGTGTACTTCCTACCCTTAACTGCATGAAGGGTATTGTCCGATCAGCAGTTCCATGAAAGATTAACTGTCAGTCCAGACAGGTTTTGTAGAATTCATGTGGACAACTTCATTATGTGAAGGCAATAAAATGTCTTTTGTCCCATCTGAGATGCTAATATATTTTGTATGCATGAGATTACAAAATAGGGAATGCAATTTTCCAGTAATCTCAATCTGAGTGCAAAACTCTATGTGTCATGCCCTGCCTCCAGGATCCAGACATGTCCTCTGAGAGTCTGAAGAAGGTTAAGAACCCACAGGACTGCAGCTACTCCAGCAGCCCCTGGAGGTAAGCTTGAAGCCTGTACTAGAACTGAGTTCCCAAGGGCAAAGTTTCCCTCCACCTGAGCCAGATGTACCAGTGTCTATTTCCACAGAGAGACAGCAGGAAAAAGGGAAACAACAGCATTCTCTGCAGTAAAGTAGGAGGCAGGCTGCTAACAAGTAGCACCTGTGAGATCCAGACAGGCTATAAATATCCCAGCATCTCCCTCGGTCCAGTATGGTCAACAACCATCCATCATGAATCCAAGACGCCTTGCTGTTGCCTGGTACTCTGCTTGGATCTAGACTACTCTTTTGGGTTTTCTCTTTGAACCTGCTGTATTGGACTGACTGGTATCTCATGATGAACCTGGACTGGATTATACAACCACTGCTTTTGCTACAAACAACTTGGTGAGATATGTTCCCTTCTCTCTTCCTCTCAGTGCTTGAAATGCTGTAACTCTGGACTGACAGTTTGGCTCATCTCCCATGAGCAAAACAGGACACTATGCAAAACTCCAGTCTTTAGAGAACCTTTCAGGAATGATCCAGAACTGATTAAAATCTGCTATGAAAGCAGGAATAGACAATTAAAACACTCCCAACAGGGCCATCCATCCTCTGTTTAAAAACCTCCAAAGAAAGAGACTCCACCACATTCTGAGGCAGCATATTCTACTAACAAACAGCTCTTACTGTCAGGAAGTTCTTCCTAATGTTTAGGTGGAATCTAAACATTAGGAACATGATCAGTTCACAAAGTGACTCATCACAAGTTTGGTGGTTTCCAGACATTTCACCATTTTGGTTGCCCTCTTTGGCCACATCCTTCTTGAATTATGATGCCCAGAACCGGACACAATATTCCAGGTGATGTCTGATCAAAGCAGAATAGAGTGGCACTATTATTTCCCTCAATCTAGAGACTATACTCTTATTGATGCAGCCTATGATCATATTTCCAATCATCTCAACCATGCCAATACCATGGCATCTTCCTTTTGATTAGAAAAGCAAAGTGCAACATAATATACAGGGCTATTTTAGAAACTCTTGCTAAGTACAAAGAAGATTGGCATCATATATAAGAATCCAATTTTTATCTATTTGATATTCTCCTAATATATGGTGCCCAAAGAATTCATTCTTAATCTTCACCTGTTTGTTATATAGGATTGCTTATCAGATTGGATTCTGTATTCATTTGTGATCTGCATGGTATTGTGAGACACTAATCACCCTATTTGTACTGTTTGGCCTTGAAATATAAATAAGTAAATATTTCAATTTCCTTCCCTCTTTATTATGACTCTACACACACACGCACGCACGCATGCACACACACACACACACACACACACACACACACACACACACACACATTTTGTGACTGCTTCATGAATCTGGTGGAATAGGCTCTTGCCCAGAAAAGCTTATGCCACAAGACTCGAGGTTTACACATTTCATGGTTTTCACTCTGATTTGAGAAGAGAAAGAGAAAGAAGGTTACACAGCCCATAAATGATAAAATAGTAGTATCAGGGAAAGCTTAGGAGATTTTTCCGTCTCTTAAAATTCCATTGAAAATAACTCTTGAAAAACTGTTTAGAAATGAAACATGTGAGGAGGGGCTTAGGGAAGAGGAAAGCAGCAGTTCCAAATAGGCAGCAGACCAGACTTATTAGATTAGGTAAATTGCTGCTTGTACATTTTCTGCGGTTCCCTCGTGATTCACAGATTTTGGAAACTTGCTACCACAGAGGATCGGTGGTTAATTAAGAATCATTTTCAGGCCTGTAATGGTCACACTTGATATGATTCATTTGGTTTCTGATTGTCACTCCAGCTCCAGTTAAGCTTCTCATCAAGTTGACTCTTGTGGACACCAAGGTCAGGCTTTTGTACTGGTTAGTATTTTTGTAGTGGGGTAAAGATGTCCCGCTGGAAATGATCTATCAACCCACATCCCCAAGAATATAAAAATGCAACAAACCCTTTAAAAACCACCTCAAGGATTAAAGCTAATCTTAGTCCCAGATGAGCCCAGTGGTTTTCACGGTCTACCTAAATCTCATACCCCCAAGGAGGCATACAGAATTATGGTCACAGAGACCATTAAGCCACTGATTTATTTAGTCCATTAGAGAAGTAGTGAAGCAAGAATCATAGGTCTCATTTTGCATGTAAAGTCCTCTGTTCTAAATGAGAAGAGGTACAAGTGAGGGAGTCATTTTGAAAGTCTCACTCCATGACAAAATTCAGCAAGAAGCTGCAGCATGACCAGACAAAGGGTCACCCAATGCTTGTTTATCCCCAAGTAGCACCCATTGCTATATGCACCCTACATTTCTGAAAGACTGTATCTTCCTTTATGAGCCAGTCTGACTCTTAAAATACCTGGTGAAGAATTGTTTTTTTTCTGTTCTGCCACAGAGTCTGGAAAAGTGGGGAAAGTACAGTGTTGATTTTGACTGGTCCGGAAAGAGGGTAAGGAGGGGCAGGAGAGAAAGTGGATCCTTTGTGGTGGTGGCAGCTAACATTTGACTGAAAGTGAAAGGCCTTTCAAAATGAGGAGGATGCAAAATCTGGCAAAATGGAGAAGACAGTGTTGCTTTTGACTGGTTGGGAGGGAAAGTGAGGAGGCAGTGGTGGGAGAGAAAATAGATCTTCTGCTGTGAAGTTGAAAGCTTTCATGGGTAGATCTGCTTTTTTAATGGGTTTTCAGGCTATGGGACCATGTTCTAGAAGAGTTTAATCCTGACGTTTCGCCACCATCTGTGGCTGGCAACTTCAAAGAATGCTGGCATGGAAGAGAGTTGTATATATATTGTGTGACCCTGGGTAGAGAGTGATTTCCATGTTACCCTGTGTATTGTTCTGTTGTTGATGGCAGGGCCACAGGGTGGGAGGTTATGCAAAGAGGCTCTGCCATCAACAACAGAAAAATACACAGATTAACATCGAAATCACTTCCTACCCAGGGTCACACAGCATATATACATATCCAACTCTTTTCCATGACAGCATTCTCTGAAAATGCCAGCCACAGATGGTGGCAAAACATTAGGAATAAACTCTTCTAGAACATCACCACATAGACCAAAAAACCCACAAAAAACTATGGATGCTGACCATGAAAGACTTCGACTTCAGATCTTCTGTGGTTGCTAATATCACACTGAAAGGGGAAGGTCTTTGGAAATGTTGGGGAGGTGATGTGTTGCAAGGTTTCAAAGCTAGGTATGGCTGATGCTCTTGGTGGGAGATTACTCTGAAAATTCATGTTTGGGGGTGCTAACCTATTCACAGTTTTTCCACTTTTTCAGGTGTCCTCTGCCCCAAATCCTACAAAGGTGGAGAGGCAACTATATATTTAAGATTCAAGATTCAGATTTTCTTTAGAAACATAAAGTTTGTGCACTGTCTCATATCTATGCCAAGTACAAATACATTTTAAGATATTCACTGACCAGAATGTTACTTATTTTCTTAATTTCTACTCTTTTCCTACCCTAGATTTTAGCTGTTTTTAGAAATTTCAGAAATTATAATAGAAACATGCCTTATAATAAAAACAGTCTTTCCACCCTCTATCATGTCCACTTTCATATTTTATTATTCATTGAGGCTGTCCAATGACCTAGCAACCACTGAATTTGCCATGACATTGAAGTGACAGACAGCAGTGGTAACCTCCACCCTCACATTTCTTTTGAAAACATGGCACAATGAGACCACATGTCTTGTTCTAAAGCAAAATCATATGCCCAAACATCTTCTGGAATCTATGTAGATTGCCAAGAATTGCAAGGTATGTGTATCCACACACACATACCTTGCAATTCTTGGGAATCTACATAGATTCCAGAAGATGTTTGGACATATGATTTTGCTTTAGAACAAGACATTCAGAAACACAACTTGGCTGATTTGGCCCTGACCATAGTATATGTAGTAGACAGTGACATCTGTCTGTCTATCTATCTATCTATCTATCTATCTATCTATCTATCTATCTATCTATCACATATACTATGGCCAGGGGCCAAATCAGCCAAGTTGTGTTTCTGAATTTCTAATAAGCCAGACTAGCAATAGTTAACACTTTAGTCATCTACAAGCAATGAAATATGAACACATACCTACATTTTACACCTGGATACCTCATATTTTATAACAATTATGAAGCAGGGCTTTTTAAAAACATGGAAGTTTAGTTTGAGACTCAGTTAGTAGTCCCAAATGAACTACTTTTATTAATTGCTGAATCCTAAGTCTACACCTATGTCAGTCCTACTGATTCAATAGGTCTATTCTAGTTGGGCTAAGAATTAGACGTAGGCCAAAATTTGTACAGGCAACAAAAAGAACATATACACATAGTAATAACAAAAATCATTATTTAAGATAAAAAGAAAAGTCCCTTAATTCTTACAGAGCAATAAATCCCACAATGGAACTTCTTCTAGGCAAATGTGTGTAGGAATGCAGCCTTAGTCTATTTGGGCAAACTTCTGCTACAATTATGGAATTAAACCTAAAGGATAAGCTTGTTAACCATTGGGATGTTTAAGCTTTGTAGAGGAATTATGGTGAAAACTACATGCATTTGTGCTCACTGTAATGGATTAGAAATCTGAAGCGCTTTCACATAGTCAAACAGGAACTACTGCACCATAATAGCTTTCTAAAAATGGGATCCCATGCATATTGCACTTTAGTATGTTTATACATATGCATAATTTCCCATAATTTTAATCAAACCCCTATTGTTTAGAACAGTGGCTGAACAATGCAGCACCTTCTGATTTTTCTGATGCGCTTTTTAAAAAAAACAAAAAAACTTTAAAAGGATACTTGAAAGAATGTCATTGGCATGCCAAATCCAACCTTACTACTTATTAGATTAGGTAAATTGCTGCTTGTACATTTTCTGTGGTTCCCTCGTGATTCACAGATTTTGGAAACTTGCTACCACAGATAAACAAATGCTGTTTAAAAAAACAGTAACCCTGTAACAATTGTCCTCTTAGTTCATGTTGGACTTACTGTATATACATATCAGTGCAAACAACATATGCTTGAATTGGTTAGTATCAGAATGCACTCAGTGAAAAACCTCTTTCTTTGTAGGTTTTTAAACAGAGGCTGGATGGCCATCTGTCAGGAGTACTTAGATTGTGAATTCCTGCATGGCAGGGGGTTGGAATGGGTGGCCCTTGTGGTCTCTTCCAAGTTTATGATTCTATGGATCTAAGGAAGTTACATAAGTGCTGACTTGCCAGATTCCCCTGATTCAATAGGTCAACACTACTTGGAATGGGCAATTCATCCCTATTTTGTTCTGCCTTCTGGGCAGTTGCATCTCAGACTCCCTAATGGAGTGGAATCAGGAGACATCGTGATGATGCATTGTAATATGGGAGCATGGAAGCAGGAAGTTGTTGGCATATAAACCATCTCCATTCCCAGATGTAGGCCACAGAGTGTATTTTGCAGGACATGCCACGGAAATGAAAGATCAATGAGCTAATGGGTCTTAACCATCTGATTTCTCTTAAGCATATAGTTTGGTTAATGTTTTAATGTGATATTTTCTAAATGATTTACTAGTAAAATGAAAGTTGGTGTGAGGGAGGAGAGGAAGTTTTATGTTATCAGAATACTGTATGTATGCCAGGAGAGAGCAACCCCTTTTTAATCTGTCAGGAATGACATATGGGTGATGCGTGGGTCTGAACCAGGTGATAGGTAGGGACAGAAGCAAAAGTATGAGAGGGCCTTTTTCTCTTTCTGAACTCGCCTTATCTCCCTTCATGCCAGTGATGCAACAGATAACATGCTGGAGGCCTGAACTGATTCTTAGCTCAGGGATTTTAAAGTTATGTGGGGGACCACACGAAATCAACCAAAGGCCACATATGATCTTAGACACTTCAGTTGCCCACCCATGACATGTTACATCACATTCAGATTTGCTCAGTCATTAAGAATTATTGATTGGTTTCAACAGGTCTTTTGGAGCCAAGCTGTTTCATTTCTCACCCGCTGCACCTACAGAGTAAGAATTACAGTAAATAAGCAACTCAAGAAGCCCAAAATACATCCAGGTTCACTTGGGCCTTTTGCCCACTGTATAGTCAGCTGACCAGCACTACAGAGCGCAAACTGTTAAAATGGTGGCTAGGAGTCCTCAATTATGTGAAGTCATTGCAGAAAACAAAAAGTTTTATATCAGCATTTGAAAAGATATAAGACGAATGTTGCCAAAGGGATAACTAGCAACACAATAACCCCCCTCAGCATTAATTAATAACCATTGAGATTTCAACAGAAATTACATCTAGTGCAAAGTGGCTAATTTCTGCTTTTCCCCAGCCAGTTACAGATACCAGAGTTAAGATTAGAAATGTTGATAAGAAAGAAAATACTGGCGTTCTGAGAACCAAATTTAAGAAACAAAAGCTTCTTTCAAGAAACAAAGCCTATTCAGAGCTTTAAGACATAACATGGTTAGTATTAAGTAAATAGTAATAAGAGAGTGGCAAGACTCCACTGCCGTTAATCCTATCTGGTACAGTATTTGAAAACAAGCATGTCTAGTGCAGTGATACTTCAGAAGCTCTGCACTGCATTTTTAATATGGCAGGGGGCACCAAGGACTTTTACTGAGGCCCTTATCACAGGTGAAACTGGAACTCTAATCCAAAGCCCTTCCATGGCCCTTCTGTAGCGGGAGTGAAGCAGAGTCACTTCGAATCCAAGGCAATTCACGTGATGAATTATCACATGTGAAGAACGAAATTGTGGCCATTCCTGAGTTAAAGTGGAGCGAGTGCAAATTGAATTACCACACCGGTACATACCATGTGGGTTAAATGATTCAAATTGGGACCCTTGTGCATGCGCAGTGGGGGTCTGAATGCCTTGTGATCCTTTGCACTTCCAGGGTGAAGAAGGGGGTCACTTCCTGGTTCCAGTTTCACATGAATGCTAGCCTCACGTGAATGACAGCTTCATGTTTCCTCTTCCCTTCTATTTTATTCTAGTTTTACTCAATTTACTCTAGAATGTGTCCTGAGTCCTCCACCTTCTTCCTGCGAATGTATACAGTTTCCCTTATTTTTCATGCTCCCTAAAATACCACCTCCCTGAATCCAATCCACTCTCCTTCCCTTTGTAACAGTTGCCTTCTCTTAGGTTGCATCCGCACTGGTGAAATAATCCAGTTTGACTCCACTTTAACTGTCCTGGCTCAGTGCTATGGAATTCTGGGAGTTGGAGTTTATTGTGGGGTCCTTGGCTCGAGGCTATGGAATTCTGGGAGTTGGAGTTTGTTGCTCACCCCCAGCCTCCGATGGCCCCCTCCGTTGCTCCCATCTCTCCCCCCAGCCTCCTGGTTCATTCCCTTCATCCCTGTCAGCTACATCCAAATGTTGTTCTTGAAGGAGCACCGGAAGCAAATGGGGCAAAATTGCAGCGCAGCATCATGGGAAATGTGGGGCCTTGGAGGTTTGTGGGGGTGTGCTGGGACGGAAGCAAAGTTGCATTCCACACCAGACCAATTCAGAGTGAAATCAAAGTGAACTTAGAAGCAATTTTTGTGAATTTGCTTGTTACCAAATTCACCAAAATGAGGAGTCACTTTGGATTGACTGCGGAAGCACCTCGGAACAACCCACCCCCCATAGAAAGCAATCGTGTGAGATAATACATCATGTTTTAGTGTGAATCCACATGGCTGGACCCACAGTAGCTTCAGATCAGAGCTGCAAAACCCTCCGTGTGATTAGGCTCTGAGTTTGTCAAGTCAAATTAATCAGGTAGAAATATGTGTCAGGAAAATGGAGGCATTTGACTTCTTGATCAAGCAATGTTTTAGGAGAGTATTAAAATTGTACTGTTCTCTTAGCTCCACAGGGCTTAGAGTACAGCATGGATGGCTATTTTATTAACAACTTTTTCAATCACTGTAATAAATGATGGTCTCTCACCTTGTTTTGAGTTGACGTCTGAGGGAAGGTGTGAAGGATGTGTCCCTGGAGAAAAGTGCTCATCGCTGTAGGTGATAAGTGGGGTGAGAGGGTGAACTGCATGAGAAGGCTGCACCACTGGTACTTTGTTTGACTGCAAACAAAAGCAAAGAACATGAGTAACAATGTCGTTTGTGTTTTCAGATTAATTTTTAAAGTCCTGATTTAAATAGTGCCTGGCTTTAACAGAGTGACCTTTATATGAGAAATATAATTTCAATGTCTCTCTGACTCACAGAGAGACACAGACACACAGACACCTCTTTAGCTTTTGGCATATCTCAATTTTTCCAATTTGTTTCTCACAGATCTGTGCATGAAACCTACTAGCCACATAGAATAGCCCATGCCTTTTCCATCTGGGACTATCTGCAACTGGTGGCACAGTGGTTAAATGCCAGTACTGCAGCCACTCACTCACAAACCAGAAGGTTGTGAGTTCAATACTAGCCAGTGGCTCAAGGTTGACTCAGCCTAGCATCCTTCTGAGGTCACTAAAATGAGCACCCAGCTTGTTAGGGGGAGGGGCAATTAGCTTACAGTTGTAAACCACTTGGAGACTGCTTAGTGTGATATGAAGTAGTATATAAGTGAAACTGCTATTGTCATACAGTAATTTACTGTATATAGTCATGTATAAGTCTAGAAATTTTAGTAAAAAACATTAACCCCAAAAACCTGAGTCGACTTATCCATGGGTCAATGTAAGTACCATACCCTAACTCTTACCCAAAAAAGGAACCAGCCTCTGATAAAAGGCAAGAGCTTGATCGGTCTTGGAAGCACTGATTCCTCTCTATTCTCTCATCCATCCTGCCTTTAATGTGAGCACAGTGATGTCTGCTTGAATTTTGTAAGCTGTTTGGCATTGTTTCCCTTTGCTGCATTCTTTACATCCTTTTTTACATGCCCCTAAGTTTTACCCTCGACTTATCCGCAGGTCATATCAAAAGCCCTAATTTTGGCCCCAAAATCTGTCCTCGACTTCTACATGAGGTTGACTTATAGCTGAGTGTATACAGTATATGTTCTTAATATTCCACTATCCGGGATTGAAAAAGCAAGGTAAGATTGTTTTGGGGCGACATACAGAATTAGTGTCTTTAATAACAGTTTTATTTAATTATTTTAACTTTTGTAAATTAATATTTTGGGGAATCTTTTTTAAATTATTGCAAGCCACCTTGAATCCCATTCTGTGAGAAAAGCAGGACATAAATTCAATAAATAAATAAATAAAATTGGTCAGAATACACTTATTTCACATGAGAGAAGACTAGTGGCTTCATTGCTATGTGTAGTAATATATCCATAAACAGTAGGAAGAAACATGATAGCCACTAAACTGCAACAGTAAGGTACAAGAAGAAAGCAGTCACTCATTGCAAACAAGTATTTGCAAGGATACAACAAGTCAGACATGCAGTCAAGGATTCTGAAACGTTTCCTGACTGGAACAGAGCCTGTAAAAGTTACTTTTTTGGATAACTCATAAAATACACCATCCAACAAATCTGCAGGCCATGTAAAGAAGATAGGAAGGATGGTATCTGAGAATTTTAATCCAAAGAAAACCCACCCAAAAACTTTTGATGGGACCAAATGAGCCTTTGTTTAGAGCATCAATTTTCTTAAATCTGGCCTCACAAACTTTTTGGCCTTAATCATAGGAATACTTAAATCTCAGTAGAGTTATCTGATATCAGTATGTAACGCTTACATTCATGGGTATGTTTCTGAAGTCCTAAAGGTATTCAACACTGGAGAACAATAACATGACAAGGTATTAGCAGACTTACAAACTTTACAAATTACAAGAACATGTATATTATATATGTTATAAAATTCAGACTGCTACTTTATGTGATCAGTAATTGTGCTAGGAAACTGCTACCCACATCTGTATCTCTGCCTTTGTATCTTCAGTTTGCCCAAAGACCTAGGTCCAAAACACACTGCAGAAACAATCCAGTTTGAGACCACTTTAACTGCCCCTTGCTCAATGCTAGGAAATTCTGGGAAGTGTAGTGTTGTGAAACATTTACTTTCTCGGTCAGAGAGCTCTGGTGCCATAATAAACTAGTTACCAGGATTACCTACCACTGATCCAGGGCAGTTAAATCAGTCTCAAACTGCATTATTTCTGCAGTGTGTTTTGGACCTTAGTCTCCAAAGCAAAACAAAATAAAAAGCCTAACCCATTTCTAATCTTGCCTTTATGTTCCGGCTTTTCAAATATTTAGAGAAGGTATGTTCAAAACTACAATACCTTCTCAGAGGCTGGAAATGTTTGGGGTGGGGGTTGGACTATATAATTCAGAATTGCTCAGCCATGGCCTTGCTTAGATTCTGGAAACAGAGCCCAAAGGGATACATTTCATCAGCTGTGACTACTATGTACATTAAAAACCATTCCCTGTACTACTTCAACAGTTTCATCTAAATCTTCCCACCCATTCCATTTAGTTTCCTTTTTGTTTTTGTTTTTTTGTGCCTTCATGTCTTTCCAACCTTAAAGTGAACCTATCAAGATCTGGCAAGATCTGTTCAGGGGGAGTGTGGTACTGGCTTTCTCTAAGGCTGAGAAAATATGATTTGTCCAAGGTCACCTTGGTCACATCGTGGTCTCCCAGAATCCTAGTGCAGCACTGAAATCTTTTTAACTGAAGTATTAAAGAGCCATACTGAACTTTTGTGTAAGGAGAAGAAAGTTTATTTCATACAAAACCAGCAACATCAACAACACTTTGCTTCAGAAATTATCATCTTTGTCTGAATAATGGCTGCTTCTATCAAAACAGTCTTATCTGAAGTGTTAAGAAAAATAGAGCTCACACAACAATATCAGTATGTGATTAAAAATAAACAGTATATTATTTAAAATTGAGTAATTTTGTTGCTAGAGAAGCTCCTTTTTTTTACATTCTATGCAAAACATGAAAATATTTCAAATTCATTTGCATTGTTACAGATACACCACCATAGCTAAATTTTCTCCTTTTCTATAAATGGGCTATACTATCAAGAAGTAAATGCAATTTTTCTATCTGATAGACTCAGAGTAGAATCCCCTTCAGCATTTTTTTTGAGGGGGGGGGTCACAAATATAAAACCATGGCAGCAAATGGATATATTGGAAATGGGGGAGGGGGTTCACACCAAAATGCAGAGATCAAGTATTTAATACAAAACTAAAAGAAAGGTTTCTTAACTGACTGACTTTTATTTGAATGTGAACAAGATTTTTTTAAAAAAAATGGCCATATGTATGGCACAACACCAGAGACTTGCCTCTGTGTAAAACATCTGTCTAGTTTAAAATTAATAAAAACAAAGACAGTGTCATATTTTCTACCTACTTCTTTTTTTATTCTGCATACTTTCCCTTGTTTTCAGAGCACCACCTTAAGGAACCTGCATTAGCAAGTGCTATCATCTTAATGTCTGACCTATCCCTCCAGTCATATAGCTCAGAATCTTCTGCATGAATTTTTGCTAAATTATGCTATCCTTGCTCTCCTCTTAATTTTACGGTTTTCAACACAGATTTGCTTTCCTGTGGGAAGGAGATAAGAACCTGAGGATTTTAATTTAAGCTTTGGCCTTGTCTTATATTTTGCAAGAGGGAGAGAGTGTGTGAGCAGGGGAGAAAAAGCAGTGCTACTCATAGGTGTTTTAAAAGCCAACAAGCATTAGGTCTATTATTTGTGACCAAATAATAAAAGCACTGTGAATTTCCCTTAAGATATATGAATTGGTTTCTCAGAAAGACAGCTCTAAACTGCCATGCATCTTCCTTTTTTTTAAAACAGACAAATTGGACACTACTTTCCAGATTATCTGCCTCAGTTTTCAAAGAAGACATCTATGAGCACTGGATTAATATGAATACTAATACTTTAAAAACAAAGAAACAAGTCAGAAAAATGTGGAGGTTATCAAAGATACATCTAGTAACTTTTTCCATTGAAACATTGTCATATAATTAAAAGCAGCAAACTGGGGAGCATGGGCTCATTCCAGGCCCCTATTTGTTGCGTGCCTCCAACTCATTTTTCGATTTATGGTGATCATATAGCAAAACCAACTCATTTTTCAATTTATGGTGACCATATAGCAAAACCTATCATGGGGTTTTCTTGGCACAACTTGTTTAGAGGGGGTTTGCCCTTGCCTTTCTCTGAGGCTGAGAAAGTGTGATTTGCCCAGTGGGTTTTCATTGCTGAATGGGGATTCAAACCCTGGTCTCCCCAAAGGTATCCATATATATATATATATATATATATATATATATATATATATGCGCACACGCACACACACGCACACACACACACACACACACTGAATATAATATATTGCAATTGTTTTCTTAGGCATGAGGTGACACCCCAACAAAAGGACTCTTCTACCTTTTCTCCTTTGCATAAATAGTAAAATTCTTCATTTATCCCCTTTGGCTGGCTGTCTTGACTCATGCAGTTCTGAGGTGTGCAATAGGAATAAACTGCTAGAGCTTCTGTTAATGACCATAATAGGAAAGAGCAAATTCAAGTCTCTGTCCATGTTTTGTGCCAGGCATTAGGTTATATATAACCAATGTTGCTGATCTCTTTTTAATTCAAATGTATATTCCCCTTCTAAAACTGACTTTTAAATGAGGGGCATATGCATTATAGATAAACTGAATTAATAATATGCATAATTATGCATTTGTGAATGCAAACTTGCCAATTAAATCTACAGGGTATTCCTTCCCATCTTCAGTCCAGATGTTTTGGATTACAACCTGCCAGATGCTTGTGGCTACAGCATCAACCCCAGGCCATACTGGATGTGGCTAATGGGAATGGTAGTCCAAAATGCCTGGTGAGTACCAAGTGGGGAAAGTGTAGCTGTTAAGTTTGAATGCATAATTATATAGTTATGTATTATGTATTAATAAATGTACCTGTTACTATTACCGAATACTACATTACTGTTGCTGTTGTATGCCTTTAAGTCATTTCCAATTTATGTCAACCCTAAGGTGAACTTATCACATGTTTTTATGATGGCTGAGACTTGGCTAAGGTCATCCAATGGATTTTAATGGCTGAATGGGCATTCAAACCCTGGTCTCTGGAGTTGTAGTCTAGCATTCAAACTACTATTTCATGCTGGTTATATTACTATGTTACTATTAACTATTACTATTGGTTATTAAGAACAACTACTACAGTTACAACTACAACCTGAAGATATAAACAGCACACCACTTGCTTTGGGCCTCCATTTCATCTCCTACTTTGCTATTTGATGTTTTTATTAGATCAACCTGTATTACAAACTATTTATTTTTAACACCAATATAAATACAATGGCAATAATAGCTGTTTGGGTAAATGGCAAAGTGAGGGGGAGAGTGAACATGTAGATAGACTGAAGCCTATCTACCTTGCCTCTTGCCTCTGGCAAGAACTTAACTCTGTTAAAAGGAAACTAGCATGAGTTTGCAAAACTGCACAAACTGAAAAACTTTTGAGATTTCAGATTTCACACATTTAAGAACATGATTTGAATTAATCCAAGTGTTTCAAGTATCTTCTGCCTAATATTACACTAAAAACAAATAAAGAAGAGTTTAAGCCTCTGTCTTTGTAGTTCCACTGCTGTCTTGCTGTGGATTGAATATGCAGTAAACATATTTAAATCAAGCATAGATAACTACATCAGTCTGAGGACAAATAAATGGCTACTCATCTCCTTACCATATGTCAAACTATTACCAACCAAGCAGTATATCTGTAATTGAATGCCTGCTAAAGGCATCATATAGGGATGGGATATTGCTGCAGTCCAGTGACTACCAAATATAAGAAAACAAACTCATACTGATTGGAGACCTTTCTTCCTGTTTAAAAGCTGAATTATTGCACCTGGAACCACTTTTAGCCCTTAAGTGATTTATTTCTAAGAAAACTGCATTTCCAAGTTGAGAGCAGGAACAAAAATATCACAGGTACTACCAATGATTCCACAATTTTTTTTGGAATCTGGAAAAAAATTGGCTGCTATCTCCCAGCCCTCTAGACAATGCAACATTTAAATACATGTTTTACTATACAAAATGTGCAACAACCTTCCCTTAAAAAAAACAACAACTAAAGGAACAGCAGAAGATATGACAGCATACACTTTTCAGTACACTAAAAAGAAGCCAAAACCACGTGCATAGCTGAAAACAACTGCTGGAGTCTTCCCACCAGAGATGTGATGTGGAAAATTTTCCACATTTCTGGTAGGAATTTTTCTGCTGCGATAGTTTTATGTGGAAAATTTTCCACACCCTCCCTGCCTCCCTTTCCCTCCCTCCCTCTCTCTCTCTCTCTCTCGTCTGGGCTTTTGTACTGCAATAATTAATGTTAAGTAGGCTAAATATAGCTTATGAAGTTCTAGCTATTCTTTTTAGAAGACAGTCATTGACAAATCTTACTGCTCAAGCTAATAAATGAATGTGTTAGTAAGGTTCTATTTCCTAACATTTATTGCTTCACTGTAAGTTATAAGTAAAAGTAAGAAAACCAACATTTTACAAGTTGCCTGTGCCCACAGATACACATACATTTATTGTTGTTCTTTGCATTCAAGTTATTTCTGACTTCATGTGAGCCTAAGGCAAATCTATCACAGTTTTCAGAGGCTGAGAATATGTGACTTGTCCAGTGGGTTTCCAAGACTGAGCAGGGATTTGAACCCTGGTCTCCAGAGCAATAGTCCGATACTCAAACTATTACACCATAATGGCTCCTATTCACATACATCTTTTAATGAAACAAAATGTTAAACTAGTTTACCTGAATCAGTTTTTTTCTTATCTTGAAATGGAACTAATAAGTAGTGCACAGAGTTAGCAATAGGGCTGAAGGTACTACAGTTATGCCTTGGCAAAAGGAAGTTAAACTGTTGATATGAGATATAGCAGGTACAGCTATTTTAAGGCTTATTTTAGTTTTGATTTATGGTGACCCTATGAATGAGAGACTTTCAAGGCATCCTGTCATCCGTAGACCTGCCCAGGTCCTACAAACTCAGGATTGTGGCTTCATTGACTGAGTTTATCCACCTGTCATGTGGCCTTTCTTTTTTTTTCCTACTGCCTCCCACTGTACCAAATATTAGCATCTTTTCTCAGAGCAAGTGTGGCGTAGTGGTTTGAGTGTTGGACTATGATGCTAGAGACCAGGGTTTGTTTCCCGACATAGACATTAAACCTACTGGGTAGACATAAGACTTCTCTTATGGGAAGGCAATGACAAACCTCTTCTGAACAAATCTTGTCAAGAAAACCTCATGATAGTTTTGCCTTAGGCTCACCATAAGTCAGAAACGACTTGAAGGCACACAGCAACAACAACAACCTTTTCTAATTAATTATGTTATCTCATGACATGCCCAAAGTATGACAGCCTCAGTTTGGTCATAGTGGCTTCTAGATGGAGTTCATTATCCAATTTACATATTTATATATATTTCAGTATGTGACCTTAAAAAATAAGATTATTTCAGGTGTAGTCATTTTTGTTAACTAAAAGAGAAGTATATGTTATTCTCTTTGCATTATTACAAATATTGCAACAAACTTATTTCCCCATAAAGCTTTAAATGTGTTTGAATACATTTATACCAATCAGCTGATGTTACTTAGAGTTCTGGAAAGTTTTTCTATTTTACTTTTTCTGGAAAACTCATTTTACTTCCTACAAAATGTTTATCCAATTTTCAGTGTCTGCACTGCATTTGGACTCACCAGAGAGCAGCAAAAACATGTATAGCTTACAGTTTTCCCACTACATTGTTTTGCCCTAACCAGAAACTATCTTCTAAGCTATTGTTCCATAACAGTTCAAGCAGAAACTTGATTGCAGAGATATCCCCTGAGGAACCAACTCAGCTTCCAATGAATTTCACAGTGATGCACGCACAGATCAATTAGAATTGCCTTTGCCTGGAAGCAGTTTTGGACAAAGACAAGCATAGCTACATTACTCTCTATTGGGTCTTCTCTTTCCTAAAGCATAGTTTTGTGCCAGCTGATCAAGCAAAAGAGGCTAGATGTCATTTCTACCTCTTGACTAAAGTCAGTTGAAATCAGGCACTTTTTAATTTATTATTTAATTTATTTATTTCATTTATATCCCACCTTTCTCCCGGGAGGGACCCAACTATAGAATTTATTAGTCACACACACAGAGAGATTAAAAATGTAGACAGCATACCTAAACTGGGATTCAATTTATGTAGCTCTTAAGGAAATGCTCTTAGCAAATATATTTGCTTCAATTCCTCACCCACTGAAGGCCTTTGATAGAAACATTATTGGTGAGAATTGCAGACAACAGCAACATTGCATCTACAATTTAATCAGATGTGAATAAAGTTGGGCAGTTTCAACTGCAACATCAAACAGAAATCTTTACTGGTAGCATAAGCTAAGTGAACTGCTTTCAACTTCTCCCATTCAGCAATAATTTTGCACCATTTTCAGTTTCTTAGTCTCTTGGGGTTAGCGGAGAACAATAGGCAATGCTAGTCATGGTGATGATAACCACACTTTAAGATTTCTAATACTTGTATGCTTTTTTACACTGAACCATCAGAAAGCAAAAATATCATCACATCAACCCATATGGCTAATTTTGGATTTTTGAGTATTTTGGATTTTGGAATTCTAGATAAGAGACTCAACTTTTATTAGATGGTCCATGGTAATAGTATAAGGCAGTTACCTATGTTCCTGTGTAATAAATGCTAGCTATTTTTTTACTACATTGGAGGTCTAATGGTCATGAAAGAAAGAGGGAAACAGCCTTCACTCTGGGACCCATTAAATGACAACTATAGCAGTCTTAATAGAAAAAAGTTGATTGCCAATAGCTGGCTATTAGTTTATAAACAGATCCTATGAAAACTGTTTTGCAAAGTATCCACAGCACCAGAGTCAGCATTTCATACCTACCACTGCTCAACAAAAAGTCTTCAAACTGGCATCTATAAAAGACTAGACTACAGGTTGCACCACATGCTCATGGCTGGATATGCAAAGCAAAAGTATCAGAAAAATGCAGAACTTCACAGGTCTGTAAAAGTAAATAGCCCAGTGTCATGCTTTAAAGCACCTTGTCACACGGGTGTCATAATGTATTATGAACATGAAAGGTTAACGGCAAAGGAACACTCAAGCCTGTTAACCTGAGAGTCTGCCTATAATGTCCCCACTGACCAGGCTGAAAAGGGGATATTTAAAACAAAGTTAGAGAGTGCCACCACAGCTTTTAAGAAGTCACACACAATTCTAGTCTCTTTTGAAATATCAGAAAAATAACAGTCACCTCACAGCAAGGTACTGATAACCATCCAATAAGGCCATATCCAAAGTATTTTGAAATAACTTACATACATCTTTTTTCATATATTTATACATTTCAAACAAATCAAATAATGCTTTTTTGTCTAATTTTAATACCCAACTGAATTTGGTCCTTAAGGTTAAATGGAATGAGATTTTAGGATATCTTGCAGTCTGAATGATGAGGTAAAATGATTATTTTGCAGTCTATACTGCATTACCTATATGAAAACCTTACAAAATAGTTCATTTCCCCTAGTAGCACAGAATTTTGGTTTCCCTTGAGACACTTACTTGTGTAACTTTCCCCCAACTTTTTTGTTTTTTAAGAAAACAAGCAACTGGAGGTATGAATCAGGATCAGAGAAAGGATGGAGCGAGAAGAACTTCTCTTTCTTGCTGTAAGTCTGTTCAAACTTTCTTTCTCTCACTTCTTTCCACTTACATCCTCATTGCAGAAGGGGGAAACAGTCTGCAATGTGAATTTAAAAGACAAAGTGCAAGACAGGAAAATTGGTAAAGACCATTCTGGTCCTATCCTCCAAGTAGTGCATTTTGAACCCTATATCTACTATATTGTGTGTTTGTTTTTTGCCATAAAAGATGACTTGGTTTTAAAATTTTGATTTTTCTTTTCATTACAGTACAAGTAACAATGACTCTTTACGTTTCAGGATACTGATGAGGTCAAACAGTCAAAAATCAGAAATGACGGCAAAAAACAGAAGCTAGCAGTTGACTTAGAGAAATGAAGAATGCAGGCTAGAAGGCCAGGTTGTAAGGCAAAAATTTTACCAGTGGATTCATCACTAAAATTGATTCATGGCAGTCCACTGAGATAGAATTGCCCCCTCATTTATATCCTGGAGACTTAAATTTTGTATTACCACCACACCATCTTTGCCTCTAGTCCCTTCTACAGTACACCACAGTCCAATATTTACTGCTATAAATCTCAGTACTAATGGGGACATACCTTTGAGGCTATTCCAACAGTTCAAATAGTGTAATTGCAGAGAAGGAGAGCCAGCATAGTGTAGTAGTCTTGGATTAGGACACTGAGAGACCAGAGTCTGAATCCCCACTCAGCCATGGAAATCCACTGGGTAACCTTGGGCAAGTCACACTTGCTCAGACTCAAAGGCAGGCAAAGGCAAACCTCCTCTGAACAAAATAAAGTTTGCCTTGGGTTGACCTAAATCAAGAATGACTTGCAGACACACAAAAACTACAACTTGCAGATAAATGGAATGATTTCTTATGCATTAATTCAACATTAAAAACAAAAAGTATATATGTGAGACAAATCCCCTCTCCAGGTTGTTCACCAAGGCGCGTTACAGATGGGCTTAAGAGGCGCCGTCCTTGCACCGCGATTACACATGAGGGGCGGCGCTTCCGGACGCGCCTTGCCCCTCAATGCGTCAAGATAGCGGCGCCCTATACAGATGGGCACTGCCATCTTGACGTAGCGGACGCTCTGCGTCCGCACATCCCAACCCAGAAGAGACGTCGCGAGTGCACACTTTGGCATTTGCGACGTCTCTTCCGGGTTGCCAGAAGGAGTGCGATTTTCGCACTCCTTTTTTGCAGCGTGGAGGAGTTGCGCGGTTTGGCTGCTGTGGCTCCTCCACGCTGCAACTGGCAGCAGCCTGAGACTGCCCCTTTTGGGCTGTCTGTAACGGGCCTAAGACGCCAATTGTTGGGCCCTCGTCACGCACCTTGCCCCACAACTACAAACCCATCCCTGGGTGTATTAAACTGAGTTCCTAAAATGACTTTAGCCCCTGACAAGTCAGTGTGATGTTGTGTTTAAATTGGTAATAATAAGACCAACTTCTCCTTTAACTGTTTAAATAAAAGCCTTCTACAAAGAGGTATAAAATAATGAAACAACTAAGTTTATTTACTAATATACAAGTTAAACATCTAAGATGTAGCTGGCTCCATAGCCATTGCAATGCAATACACACTGTCTCCCTTATCTGGAATTCTGAAATACTCCAAGAACAAAAACTTTTTTTATGGGTGGCTTTAGTAACTGTTGGTTCAGTGTACCCAAAATATGTTTCATACACAAAATCATAAAAGAATCATATAAAATTACCTTCAGGATTTGTGTATAAGGTGTCTATGGAACATAAATGGATTTTGTGCTCAGACATGGGTCCCATCTCCAAGATATCTGATTATGTACATGTGCATATGTACAAATACAGGTATTCCCCCCCCCCAAAAAAAAAACCCCAAACACTTCTGGTCTCAAACATTTTAGATAAGGGATACACAAGCTGTAACTCAGAATCAAAGTAACAATTTCCCCTGAACGTTACTCAATATATCACTATATCTTCAGCCCTCAGGAAACTATATATCCATTTTCCTATATTAATCTTATCTACCCCTCTCTATAGAATGACTCCTAACTGAGCCTATCTGATAGCTGAACTTTCAAAACCCTGCTTTTATATTTCCTTCCCAAACCCACCTTCATAGTCTTCCAAGAGGTTTGACTGGGTGGCTCCACACAGGTTAAGGATGCTAATGATTTAAGCCATCTTTACCCAGGGAGAGGGGATGATAGAACAAAAAATTGTAACCAGCACCTAAGTACATGAAAGGCATTTCCTTGTTGTATCCCTGCAGTCTTTCTAAACTGCCAGGACCCTGTCATGATTTTTTGCCTGAAACTATTCCAGAGAATCCCCTCAAAGCCTCTCATCTGACATGATCCAGACTGACCTACAGCGTGACCTGTCCTTCATTATACATGTTTCTGATGTACAACTTTCAGTAATTACTCCGCCTAATTCCCTGCCTGCAGGCTAAAAACAATAGAGGCCAAGTTGTCACCAAGACAGTTAAAACCTGCCTCCTGAATGTACATCAGATTGCAAGTGAGAGTGGGGTCCTTCATGGTTAAATGCTCCTGTATACAAACAAACCTCAATTTGAGACAGAAAAAAATTCTAGACTATTCTTCTCTCAAACATAAAAAACTAACATGAACTGGAAAAAGGAAGAAGGTCAATATCAATATAAATGAAATAAAAGCATATTATTTGATAACATATTCCTCTGTTTGAATGCTCCTATGTGTCTTCAAATCATTTCTGATGACCCCAAGGCAAACTTTTTGTGGGCTTTTCTTGGAAAGGTTTATTTCTTGTAAAGGTTTGCCTTCCTCTGAGGTAGAGAAATGTGCCCAAGGTCACTAAGTATGTTTCCATGACTGAGTGAAGATTTGAAACTTGGTCTCCTGGAGTCCTAGACTGAAACCACAGCACCACATTTACTCCTATTTCTATTCCTATTTGGATACTATATCTCAAAATAAATGACAGGGTCTGGTATCTATTAATGCATAAACAATAATATTCAGAGAAACTTTGTTATCTATAATACAGAAGTAATGCACAGGTGCTGAGAAAAAGAGTTGGAAAAAGGTGAACTGACTCAACACACACACACACACACACACACACACACACGCACACAAACTGGCTCCTGAATAGTATGTGCATGAAAAAATGCTATATAAATGAGAAATGTCAGCAAAAAATATCAACATTGTTTTAGATTTTAAAAAGCCATGTAAAAATGTGGAAAAATGTATAGCATGTAAGGAGGTTGTCCACAGAATTATGGTAGAAATTCCAAAATCCTCAACTACAACTTGCCTACATGACTGAACCTTACCTCTCCCACCCCCTCTGTGTTTATATATTTTGCATGGCTAATGCCAGTGACTTTTAAAGCACTGGTCCCCCTCCCGTGGATTTTTCAGGATTTGTCTTGGATCTAGCTGTTAAAAAAATCAGGTTGGAAGAATAGATATGATTTTTCTACAAGAGCAAGGGAAAAACATATGAGCCACAGAAAGCTGCTGTTGTTTAAGCCATGTCATTGCTTTTGTAAAAGCAAAATGGAAAACATGATCTGACCTGAAAATTGTGATTGTTTAGTTTAGCCTGAGTTCAGAGCACATCCAGTAGCCATGGCCAATGCTTTGCATGGCCTTAAGAGTCCATTGCTTTATGTGGTTTTAGACTAAGAATAAAGAGAACTATTAAAAAACAAAAACAAAAAACAAAGAAGCTCTATTTATTCAAGTTTGTAGTCAGCTCCTAACAGCCTTTGTCCCTCCAAATGTGTCTCTCTGTTGGTGTGCCGAGTCACTTCCTGTTGCTACTCTAAACTGCGTCATCTCTCTGTTCTAGTACATGTCTTTCTGTCTGCTTTTTTAATCTTCCTGCTTAGTTCCACATACATTGATACATTAACTCAAAACCAGCCTACACCCCCCTCCCATGAATTTAGAAGTTGAGTCCATAACTTCAAGTGGTTTTCTGAAATGCTAGATTCTGCAGGAGGAACCACACATGGGCTTAATTTGGCAATCCCAAAGAATCCCAGTACACAGCACCCTAAACTCCAGATTATGCAGGCCAACAATAACGTGTAAATGTTATATATACTTAGGGTTGCCATAATTGTCCACTTTTACCAGGGACAAAATGTAGGACAAATTCAAGACCAAACTGTAGGGCAACTGCAGGACAAAACTCAGCTCAAAATGTAGGACATTTAAGGTCCACCATTTTTCTTAAATGTCCTACATTTTGAGCTGAGTTTTGTCCTGCAGTTGCCCTACAGTTTGGTCTTGAATTTGTCCTACATTTTGTCCCTGGTAAAAGTGGACAATTATGGCAGCCCTATAAATATACTGTATGTTGGAAGAGGAGGTTAAAGAGTTTAAGAACTATTGCAAGTCCTGAAGGGATAAGATAGCAAACCTGAAGCTTTTTCTGAAACTGTACAGCAAACATTCCCTTCTTGAAAAGCAGCAGTATCACTGTTGAGATTTCACATTCCCATCCCCGAAAGCAAAATGCACATGTAAACTTTTGCCAGGGAAACCTCATTGCCATCTAAATTAGGGAGTGACACAGGATTATGTGCATCCATATTCCAAGCAAAACATGCACTCAGCCAAGTTTAGCACATTCCTTCATTCAGGTAGTAGCAAAAGTATACCCATCAACATTTACTGGGGAAAACTGGTATTTCTGATGAAGAATTTATAGAGCAGAAACATTACAGTTAGAATTCATTTCCTTATTACTCAAAGTACATTTTTCACACCTATGTAATCTGTTCATGTCAATTACATTAGGCCCGTGATGGCAAACCTATGGCACGCATGCCACGGGTGGCATGCGACACCATTTCGCCAGGCATGGGGTGAGGGAGAAGACGGAAGAGGCACGCACATGTCCATTCCACCTCCTCCCTGCCATTTTTGGGCCTCCGCTATTGCGGGAAGCCAGAAAATGGCGCTTGGAAGAAGGAGCTAGCGGCACACACGTCTGGCTCCTCCTCCAAGACCTCTTCCCTCCTGGCTTCCCTTTCCTCCATTGCTTGGAGGAAAGGGCCGAGAAGGGCCTCCATTTCCTCTGAGCGGACAAGCCCCTTGCAGCCTATTCACTCCGAGGAAAGGGTCAAGGAGAAAGGACCTGGGACGCGTGCCCAGTCCCCTTCTCCTCGGTCTCCCTTTCCTCAGCACTAATGGATCCCTTGGAGCCTGTTCGCTCCAAGGAAAAGGCCGAGGAGGAGAGGGTGGACGGACGCCTCCTCCTCCCCCCCTCGGGGCTTCGCTAGACCTGAGGTGTCCTTTGGGGGACACCTCAGGTCTGGTGAAGCCTTGAGGAAAGGAGCAAGGGCTGCGGGCTTCCTCCTCCCCTCGGGGCTTCGCTAGACCTGAGGTGTCCTTCGGACGAAGCCCCTCAAAGAGGAGCAGGGGCCGCGGGCCTCCTCTCCCCCCCCACGGGCCCTTCCTGGTCCCCAGCTGTCTCTGAGAGACAGCTGGAGGCCAAGGGAAGTGTAGGAAGGGCAGGCGCGCGCCTGTCACCCTCCCCCAATATCCCCGACTTCTAGTTGTCTCTCAAAGACAGCTGGAGGCCAGGAAAGGGCGTGGGGGAAAGCCCCGCCCCAGAGGTCCCACCCCTGGAGGGTGGAAGCCCCACCTCTGGCACGTGGCTCCACCGCTGGAGGGTGGAAACTCCGCCCCCGGCACGGCAAACCAAAAAAGTTCGCCATCACTGCACTAGGCAAATCACTTAAGATCCAGTTTCCAAATTTGTATAGGCTGTTGTCTTCATTTGCACATCCATTGTGTCATATCTGATTATATCATTCCAGCAGAATCTTAGGATATGTGCAAATGTACCTGTAGAAAATAGTAGCAAAGATCTTGTATTTTACTGACTCAAATCCAATTTCCTTCTGCTTTCACTGGTTCTGCAACACTGGAGTAGAAGCAGCCCCTCCCAAAACAGTTTTATGAGGTTTTAGAAATAAATTGAAAGCAACATATTTATGTTGCTACTGTGATCATTTAGTTGGCACCAAATTATAATTTCTTATAAAGCACAGTCCATTGGTATAATCTTAAAAATCAGTAGAGAAGGGCAGATGAAGGGATTCTTAGTTTTACACTTCTGGCCTTCTTGGTGTTGTTGGACTCCAATTTCCATCACAATCTGTTAGCCTAGCCAATGGGGAGGGATGATGGGAGTAGTAGTTTATCAACATGTAGAAACAGGCCCATAGGTCCCCCTCCCTGGAGTATTCAATTTTGTGCAGGTTAACTTTACTGTGACACTCCTAGAACTGGATAACCCAGGGTAAATAAATAGCACTAGCAGGAGCTTCCACTGAAGAGTCTTTCTAAAGTTCAAATGAATAAGGATGTTAACAGGTATGTTCCCATGGGAACATATACCCCATCCTGTAACCACGCCACTGGCTGCAAACATATCATTAGGTTCGGTTCAAGGTGCTAGTATTGCAAAATTCCTATACGGCCTGAGTCCTAGTTAAATACATGGTCTCCTCCTCCGTTATGAGCATGCCAGCTGCCTAAGCTTTAGTGGAGTAGGAGTTCTCTATATCCCACCTGAGATGGAGACTGGCTATAACAAGAAATACTGTACAGTAGGTCCTCCCCTGTAGCTATACTTTCTGGACTAGTCTGATTAGTAAATAGTATACTGCTGCTATTACTAAATCATCATCATCATCATGCCCTGTTATATTATGTTCTTGCTCAGTGATGCAGATAATATATTTTTATTTGAAGTGGAAGTTTTTTATTTATTATGCTTGTCTGAGATGTATTTCTTCTGGATATTCCTATTATTTTCATTGCTGTACACTGTCCTTCATGACATGCATGCATAAGAACAGCACTTAAAAAAAACTTATATCAAAAAATAATTTCTGGTTAACCCTGAACAGCACTTCCTTCCCTAAGGATGTAATTAAGGAGAAGCCAAATAACTAATCTGTTTTTTTTTTAATTGCTAAGAGGCTCAATGTAAAAGAAGAACACAGAGTAATGATCAATTCACCATTCACCTCTAAGGACAATGTAATGATAACACCAACAAATATATTGACAGCCACTAACTTAAACAAATTCTGCTGGAGAATCCCAAGACCAAAGGAAGCATATGTTCTAATGAGGTGGAATATTGCTTCCCAGCCTTCCTGGTTTGTAAAAATAAATACATAAAAAATAGACTAAAATCAAATACAATAGAATTGTTAAGACATTTTTTGCTCCAGCTACTTTTTGTCTTCAGGTGACACAGTCATACAATTCCTCCTCAAAACTAATTCTGTGTAAATTATGCAACAAAACATGGCTGTAGAAGGTTTGAATGTCCCATCCAGGTGGATGAACATTTAACAAAAACTATCCAGAGTCTTGGATTTATGTTCTAATAAATAACTATATTACTTACCTATAGTTTAGCACATCAAGAGTTAGAATACATCAGTACAAGCTATATGTTTCAAGATCAGCAGGGTTTATCTGCTAAAGAAGCTTAATTCATTTACTTTATAAAAACTCATAGAGTTAGAATTCTAAATTTAATATTGATAGAATTCATATTTTCTATACCCAGTTCAAAATCTTAGTCAATACCATCTAAATTTCTCAAACACTCAATGGACTTTACATTATTTTTACTTAAATAATTCAGAGTCACAAATCTCAAAGTATTCTACTATAAAGTATGTACCTGTGAGCTAATTGTGGTCAGATTTTTAATATAGGTTGTATTCCCTATTGAAAGGGAAAAGCAAAAATGCAATTCTGAAAGGACCACAAAGGACGTACATATGGTAAAGCCTCAGCTGAACTGGGTGATGCTTAAATTTCTGTTGACAGTCAACCCCAAAATAACAAGGCCAGACACAAAAACATAGGGTTAAACAAGGGACACTTTATTTGACCTAAAATCTATTTAAACTGAGCCTAGCAATAAGGAACAAAAATAGGGGAACAACCTGATGAGGTTCCAGCTGAGGCCCAGGTGTCAATCTGTGAACATCTCCCCAGCTTTCCCTTAGGTGAAACACCTGACCCCGAGGGCAATCCAATATCATTGGTTGCTCCCCAGCCATCTGCTTACTGGAAGATAAACCAAGGGTACTACCCCACAGTCAATAGACTTTACAGGAGAGATCAACCACACCAGTCAGCCCAAAGGGGAACCTATTTCCCCACCTTCCAAGCCCCCCAGCCTATGGAGACAATTCCATAGCCCAACCCTTCATCAAAAGGATGCCAAGGTGTACACCAAAGTCTGATATTTCCCCCCATAATCTGCCACTGACAAGAGTCAAGCATCTGCAAAGATGACTTGTGAAGGGGTGGCAGAGCCATAAAAAACCTATGTTCCTGCCTCCTCACAAGCTATAGCCTGGCACTCCTCCAGCCAGGCCAATCAAATCTGACTCTGATTGTGGAGGCCATTAAACTGTGACCTTCTTGTAGCATTTTGCAGACACCCAGGTTCAGACACACAAATGAAGCACATTGCTGTTTATGTTGTGAGGAATCTAAGATTCTTTGGCTGGAATCCTACTGACACAGTACAGTGGTCCATTATGTCAGTGTAGTACACTATCTTCAAGGCTGAGCAGTAGCCTCAGTAAGAAAATAGAGAAAGCCATACTGTTGCCATCTGAAGACAAAGTTGCCAGCTACTGGGTAGTGGTTTTAGGGTGGGTTTTCAAAAACAAAGGCGCTCTGGCAAAGTATGCTTTGGAAAACTGCTTATGCAAATTAAAGACAGCCTTCCCAGAATGGTTTTAGCTTTGAGGACCCAGCTAGAATCCAAGTTTGGAAAAACAGACTACTCGGCTTCCTTTCTGGCTGGTGATGAGATGGCTTACTATGTCATCTTTTTACTTGCCCTCACAATCCTTTTACTCCTGGCTCTGCTGTTGTATACACTGGTCAAGAGGATCTCTACTATTGTCAAAGTCTTTCCCCTTGCTACAAAGTCTCCTTGACCCATGTGTGTTTTTCTTATATTCCACCTGTCCCAAAAGTTAGAGTCAAGGTAGCTCAAAATTAAGATTAAAAAACAGAATTTTACAAAGGTCTGAGAACCAAACACACACTTAAACAGGCTACAATTAAAGGCAACAGATTAAATATCACAAATGTCTGTGTGAATATGTCTGGTACCTAAAAAATAACAGTGTTGGCTCCAAGCATGATTTCTCAGGGAGGCAGCTCCAGCCCTGATCAGGATCACTACCAAGAAAGCTTTTCCCTCTGAAGAAGGAAATACTCTGAAAAGACTACTGGCAGATGAACCCAAGACCTCAGGCAAATTAAGATGGGAGTAAGTGTTCCTTCAAGTTATCTGGGTCCCAGGCCACTTCAAAAGGGAAACACCAGCACTTTGAATGAGACATGAAATCAAATAGGCAGACCATGAAACACATTTAAACAATGTGAGATACAATCCAGACAAGCTCTTGTAGTTAAAATTCTGTTCCTCCCTTTCAGCATTAATTAGAGATTTCAAACAGGCTACCATAGCTGCCCTATATACAACATACAATTTTTATTATAAAAAAGAGGGGGGGGGATGTATAATTGTAATCCAGTGAAGAGGTTACTAGGACATAGGAAACCATAGCTGTAGTATCTCTGACCAGGGGTGACTGCAGATGGCAAACCACCTACAGCTGATGACAGGGTCTCCTGGCCATACGGACTACATGAGCTTCTAGACACAAAACTGGATCCAAGTGAAGCCCCAAGCTGTGAATCTGCTCTGTCAGGCAGAGTCACAACAACCCTTGCCAAAATACAATCTTCTGAGGCTCAGGAACCATTTACACACACCACTCTTCCAACATATATATAACTGAGTCTCAATTGAATGGCTCTCTCATCCAGCCCATTACTACTTTTGTTCTAAGGCATATCTCCTTCTGAACTTTAGTCCTCACAGTCCCTTATTTCTGGACTCTCACAAAACCAGGCCCTCACTTCCTGGAACCAAAACTCAGGAGCTTATTGCATGGGCCCTGGGGAATGGGCCCGGCATGGAACGGAATGGGATGGGAAGGGAACGGAACGGGAATATCACCTATTTTACTGCATGGGAGAATGCCACCGATGCTGCCGGAAGTCTCCAATCAGTTCCCCAACCATCCCACAAGAGGCGATTTTCAAGAACAATTCTGAACAGTTCTTGAAAACTGCCTCCTGTAGGATGCTTGGGAAACAGATTGGCAACTTCTGGCGGCATCAGCAGTGTTCTTGCAGCGTTCCCTGTACAGTAAAATAGGTAATATCCCCATTCCCTTCCTTTCCTGTTCCTTCCATTCCATGCCAGGCTTGTTCCCCAGGGCCTATGCGATAAGCTCCCCTATCTGACTAACTGTCAGCATTGGAATCCCATACCGTGGTCCCAAGGTGCCCGCTGCCATGGTCCTGTGCAGGCTGAAAAAAAGAGCAGTAAGTAACCGTTCCTTTTGTGGCTGTTTTTGGGCCGCATTCAGTTGCCCTGACACAGTATCCTTGCAATCTGGGGGCATGGGTCATGTGCATGCCTTGTCCCTGGATTGGCCCAGTAGTAGCCCTTTGTTAGTCTCACCTCAATCAGGCACTTCAGAAAAATACTATACAACCCTACAGAAACATCTGGTGGAAACAAGAGGGATTCACTTCTCTTCTCCAGTTCCCAATGTAGATTTTCCACTAGGCCTAGGGCAAGTAAAGCAGTCTTATGTCACAACCTGGCCTGATGTCTTACCATAAACTGCTAGACAGAAAATTTTGTCCACCACAGTTTGCAGTTTTTATTCATTTCTAACAATGCAAAACTAATTGGAAAATTAAATAAACTGAGAGTTTGTTTTAGGACTGAGTCATATAATAATTTGCATCTGGCACGCAAAGTGCTTACAAAATCCAGGACCTGCTGATTCACTGTCTTTGGTCACATAATAATGCAGACTTGCCTCACTACCATATTATTCACTTTAGCCCAGTTCACTAGGACTTGCCTTATCAGTAGGCAGTGTGAGCTGGCTACTTTTGAAAGGGCAGTAATCTAAAATATTACATTTGTTTTTGTTTTATTTATAATGTAAGGCAGGGGATGATGTACTTGGGGGGGAATCTTCTGCCTAGGTGACTGATGCTGGCTACTGTGCATCTAGATTTGCAGATCATTGGGATTACTAATTATCATAAATTGAATATGACACAGCAGAGTGATACTGCAATAAAGAAGGCAAATACTATTTTAGCCTGTGTGAAGTCGAAGGCTTTCATGGCCAGCATCCATAGTGTTTTTGTGGGTTTTCAGGCTATGTGGCCATGTTCTAGAATTCTAAAAGGCCACATAGCCCGAAAAACCCACAAAAAAACTATTTTAGCCTGCATTAAAAGAACCATAGGCCGGTACAGACGGCCCCAAAAGGGTGGTCTGCCCACCTAGTTTTCCACCGGGGGGGGGGGGGGAGCAGCGGATAAACCATGCGGTTTCCCACCAGTGGAAAAAGAACCCTCAAAAAACGGCTTCTTTTTCTGCCGTGGTAGCAGTGTAATGTGTGTGCCACTGGCCGCACGGTGCCATGCGGATACTGTGCAGCACTTACGTAATTATGACGGCACCCATCCATACAGGGCGCCATCATTTTGATGCCCTTGTCACGTGCTGGGGTTGAGGCACGTGTGGGCAGACCACCCTCAGCCAACCCCTAGCATGTGACAAGGGCGCCCCATAGGCCCATCTGTACCGGGCCATAGTTTCAAATCAAGAGAAGTAATAATCCCACTATATTCTGTGTGTAACCTCTTGACAGCAAGAGAGGTTCAGCAACCAATTGACTAGAGAAGGGGTGGGATCTTCTCTGGCTGCCTTCAAAATTAAGCTGGACAGCTACCTGCTGGGGATTCTTTAGCTGGAGATCCTGAAGCAAGCAGAAGATTGGACTCAGTGCCCCATGTGATTGCTTCTAATACTATGATGCTATGATAGGTGACATTTGTTGGTTTTTTTTTGGGGGGGGAGGAATAAAAATATGAGGGAAAGAATACATGTAAGGCGTGTATAAAAGAGATGAAAAGATGACAGATACATTTAAAGAAACCTCCAATTTTAAAAGTGAAGTGAGAGCTGCACTCAGAGCACTTGAAAGAAATTAGTCATAGGGAACAGACAGCATACCAATTGAGCTACTACTCTAGTTCTGGCTAAAATCTGTCAACAAATATGGAAAACAAAATAATGGCTCACAGACTGGAAACACTCAGTATTAATTCTAATCCCTAAGAAAGGGGTTGCCAAAAATATCATAGGTAAAGCAGGATTAGTCTCAGAAAATGGAGGTGTGAAAATCAGAGGAAAGAACATCAACAACCTGCTGTTAGAAAACAAGTAAAGATATGGAAAGATTACTGAAGAAAGTCAAGGCAGAAAGTGCAAAGGCAGATTTACAGCTGAGCATTAAGTAAACAAAAAGAATGACCACAGATGATCTACGTCACCCTAAGGCAGATGATGAAGACATAAAAATAGTTCATTATTTTGCATAACTGGGCTCAATCATTTATCAGAAAGGAGACTGAAGTCCAGAAACAGAAGAAGGCCAGAACTTTGAAGGGCAGCTATGAAAGAGCTAGACAAGATCCTGACGGATAAAAATGTTTCACTGAATACTAAAGTTGGGAAGTTTCACACCATAGTATTCGCCATCTCTATGTATGGTTGTGAAAGCTGGACAACAAAGAAAGCTGACAGGAAGAAAATCAACTTATTTGAGATGTGGTTCTGGAGAAGAGTTTTGCAAATACCATGGACTGTTAGAAGACAAATAAATAGCTCCAAGAGCAATCATGCCTGAACTCTCCCTAGAAGCCAAGATGACTAAACTGAGGTCATTGTATTTTGGCCATATCATGAGAAGAAAGAACTCAATAGAAAATATGATAATGCCTTGTAAAATGGAGGGCAACAGGAAAAGAGAAGGGCCACATACTAGATGGAAGGATTCAGTCAGGTAGGCCACAGCTCTGTCTTCAGGACCTGAGCAGGGCCACTAAGGATAGGGCAACTTGGAGATCTCTCATGTATAGGGTCACCAGGGACGTAGCCGGGGGTGGGTGGGTTCTTGGGGTCCAGACCCCCCCTTCTGTTAAATAAAATGAATGGTGTGTGCTGCCGCGCTGCCGCACCCAAGCCCCATTATAATAGTGGCACTTAGTCTGGACCCCCCCCTTCCCAAAATCCTGACTACGTCCCTGGGGTCACCATAGGTTGAAGTCAACTTGAAGGCAATGAACAAATAGTATCTATAGAACTTATCCAGCACCACGTTTCAAATGAGTTTACTTTCTTCCTGTCTACTTTCCTTACTCTCTGGATTCCACAACTGTACATTAATGCTAATCAAATTAATGAGGAGAAGGAGTCTCCATGCCTGTTAGTGCAGTTCCTTGTATCATTATAATGCCTTGTCGAAATATTCTCTTCTTGACTTTACCATTGAACTGAAATAGGTTTAAATAGCATTGTTACAGTACTTAATATATACAAGTTACTCAGGTTAACTTCTGTGCCACTACATTCAGCCCCTAATATCCACAGATTCTGCATCCACGATTCAACCATCCAGGACTTAAAATATATATATTTTTAAATTCCAAAATGCAAACCTTGATTTTACCATTTTTATATAAGGGACACTATTTTACTGTGCCATTGTACAAAATGGAATTTCCACATTCACAGATTTTGGTATCCACAGGGAGTTCTGGAACCCAACCCCAGTGCACACCAAGGGCTCACTCTATTTTGCACTTTCACAGTGAACTGCCAATTAAATTAATTTTAGTTCCAGATTCCAAAACAAGAAAATATGGGAAAGTCTAAGGTCGTGAGTACTTCTGCCAAGGAACGTACCTCAAAGGATGGGAATCTTTGGCTGTCCAAGGTGTTTATGACCACAGGGAGCATCTTGGACAGCCAAAGATTCCCATCCCTTGAGGTATGTTCCTTGGCAGAAGTACTCACTACTTGCTATTCTGGGTAGTGTGATAGGAGCTGGAAGACAAAACATCTGGAGGACCAAAAATTCTTCAGCCCTGCCCTGACTAAAAATCAAATTCAGAGACTGTAAGAAATATAACTAAGAATGTTGCAGCACCTTATACAGTAAGATTTATTTTTATTTGGGATAAGCTTTCATGGCCTGCACTGTGTCTGCACACTATACCATATAACCTTACCCATCTGAATGAGATTTCAATATAAATTAAAGCTTATACTTTTAAAAATAGTGAAGTTTATATGCCTCAAAGCATGATTCCTTGAAACACATGAACCTAGATAGTACTGGAAGGTTATGACAGAAATCTGCAAATGCTATGAAAGTTTCATGTGACAAAGCCCTTCTGATCATAATGGCGGGGGAGGAGGAGAGAACCTTTTAGTGGAGAAACTCTCATAAAGGCTTTCATTCTGACTGCTGCCAAACCTTTTGCTGAAAAATGTTGTTGTCCAATTTTACAGATGAGTACCAAATTGATGATTTAGTTTATACAACGTCCAGTTTTGGGGAAGATCAAAATCAGAACCCCACTTTTTTATTTTGCTATTAGTTCCAAGAAAATGAGCTCATCTGTTTGTCTCTGCATGGTATGTACGGTAGTTAAAGATAGCTTGGAAGAAGAAATGCTGTTTTCTTAATTCTCAGAGACCAGAATTAAAGCTGATGGTATTTTTGAAACTGTATTAAAATTATTCAATATGACTGAGCTAATGAAGTGGGGATAGCTATGTTAGCCTGTTGAAGCAAAAGAAACACAATCTTGTGGCACCTTAAAGACTAGCAAGTTTTATTTTGCATAAATTTCCATGGACATATCAGATGTACCACAAGTCTCTTTGTATTCAGGACAAATCTTCCAAATTTTTGTACCTATATAGAATCTTTATCACAAGCTGATTTTGTATCTTGCCCTTTGGGATTGTTTTTTCTGTTGACTGATATATTTGATTATTTTACCATTGTTCTTATTTTTATTAAAAAGAGACAGGTGTCTTTAGTCTGCTTTAGCATCTGATGAAGTGGATTCAAGTCCAAGGAAGTTTATGGTAGAAATATCAGTTAGCAGTTAGTCTCAAAGGTGATACTACAATCCTTTATATTTTTAAAAGCCTCCTTGTGGTTTTTGGAATAGTTAGTGTTTGCAGTGATACTGTTCCAACCATAGTTAGTTCATGATCTGAATTTAGGGCAAAAAGGAAAGGAAAAACTTATCAGATCAGGGTACACAGTGTCCTTTACTGCTTTCCAAACTTCTACCCACTGATTTACAAGAAATGGTGAGTCTCACTATTAAGGTAGTTAATTAGGTGAAAAGCAACTCACTCAACTTCGGGTTAGCTGCTTTGTTTTGTGAAAATGTGGAAGCTTATCACATAGTTTTTCTGTTCCACACTAGGGTTCATTGGTTGTCAAAGAGAAATATGCTTGGCTGGATTTATGAGCTGAAAGAAGCAGCCACACTATTTCAAAATATCAGGGGAAAGATTAACTACTTAAAGGTTTCAGAAATGATAGTTTTTGGCTGAGCTTGGCATATCTGGCAGAGCATAAAGTGTCAAGAGGGAAATACCATCACCACTGCTCATTATGGTAAAATTCAAGCATTTAAAGCCAAACACCAGTTATAGATACAATGAACTGGTGTGTAAAATGTCACCTCATTTTCTCAACTTGAAGATGTTCTATGAAATGTGCTACTTTAAAATGATTTCAAAAGGGGGAAAGACCTCCTTGACTAATCTATATGTTGGTTGAATTCAAGAGATACTTCCCAGTTGTAGTTAACAATCCCACTCAGATGTTTGTGGGGAATGTTT
This sequence comes from Sceloporus undulatus, assembly GCF_019175285.1. Lineage (NCBI taxonomy): Eukaryota > Metazoa > Chordata > Lepidosauria > Squamata > Phrynosomatidae > Sceloporus > Sceloporus undulatus. The sequence goes on along the minus strand of NC_056526.1, from coordinate 166,673,206 downwards.
TTAATACTAACATTCTATCTTTGCCTCAGAATTGCCAAGAAAAAATTTTGGAACTCAAAATTCTAAAATTCGATTGCTAAAAATACCTTCCAGTAAACCACTTTTGATCATTTTCAGTTAAAATATCTCTGTTTACCCTAAAACTATAGTGAGCAGGCTTTGTGTGTCATCATCCTATTTTCATCAACATAACTTTGGAAATGAAGCTTTACTGCACACATGATTATAAAAACAAAGCAATGTATCAGGCCTGACACTGAAAATGGTTTCCATCATGACTTCCATCTTCTACAGTGCTCTGAATCCAGTGCCAGATAAAAACTGATGCACATAATGTGTTTATTAATGTTTTTAAAAATGAAATAATATTGTTTTACATATGTTTTAGTTTGTTTTGGTTGTGACATATCTAATTCTAAAAGAAATTAACATCCATGCTGTGACGGAGCTTTATCAAATGGAGCATGGACTTTACAAAGATTGAGAAGATTTAGGAGAGTCTTAGTGTTGTGCCATGTTTCTAACGCAATGTGCAAGAAAAATCAAAGGAACTCACAGCTGATACTTAAACCACTCCCCCCCCGTTCCTCAAAGGGCTGAATCTGATAGTAGCTTCCTTTACTATCAGCATGCAAGACCCCTTTGCAGCTACATTTCTTGGCATGCTGAACATACCATAGCTGCATGCCCAACCACAATGTCTGACTCAGGGAGTCATGAGAAGAATTCATGCCAGCTGATATTTGCAGTATTACTTCCTCCCCCACCCCTATTTTATGTCTGTCCATTCACCTGATCTTTTCCACTTACTTAGCTGGAAGTCTATAAAGACAGCCAATGTGAATTCCACATGTAACAATTTTTAGAGTACGATATTCTGTCTCATGATAGTATTAATCTCTGTACAATTTATATTATTTAAAATATAAAAACGGAAGTCTCAATAGCTGGATCCTGAGCCATATAAAATATTGGGCTCTGAGGTAAGTAATCATTATTTCACTCACCCTCAAGTCCTCGTCTGTTTTGCCTGTTCTTCTTTCCTTTAAAGATATTCATAATTTCTCAATTCTCACTCAAAATAATCAGCGATTAGATCACAGAAGCTTTTGGACAACAGGATAACAAGCAATCGCTATACTACAAAAGGGAGTAATTATAACAAATAACAGTGCAGCACAAGGATTTGTTTTAAAAAGTTAATATTAAACAGTATTAGTTCTAATAATGTCAAAATATCTAAAAGTACAGTACTGTAATGGAAACCCACTGGGTGACCTTGGGTAAGTTGTACTGCCTCATTCTCAGAGGAAAGCAAAGGCTCACTTCTGAACAAATTTAGACAAGAAAGCCCCATGATAGTTCACCTTAGGGTCACCATAAGTAAGAAATGACTTGAAAGCACACAACAACAGCAAAAATGAGTAAAACCAGAGATTGCATATTTCGGTTTTTGGACTATAGCTTCCAGACTCCTACAGCTAGAACAAACACTGGCCATACCAGCTGCAAGATTCAGGGAGATATTGTCCCCAAAATAATGTTTCCAAGCTCCATGTAAAGTATAGCTGAAAGTACCAGTACATTAACATATGCTCTCCTCCAACTAGACAAAGAACAGAATACTTCTGGTTATCTTCTCTCCTACCTTTAGTCTCTACCACTCTATTCCTGATGGAATTGATCCACCAAATGTGCCAGAATATTCTCATGTGACTTCAGTCTCTCCTTTGCCACTCAGGCTCCAGCCACACTGCAGCATTAACTCAGTTAGACACCACTTTAATTGCACTGGATCAATGCTATGGAATTCTGGGAATTCCAAAGCATTGAACCAGGGCAGTTAAAGCAGTGTCAAACTGGGTTATAGCTGCAGTGTGGATGTCACCTCAGTCCCATTAATATGTCTGCTACCATCCACTTCATGCGAAACAGCTCATTCAAGTTGCATTACAAACATGCAGAAGGCTTCCAGATATTCTATTAATCAAAATATAAAGATGCTTCCATACAAACTTTGCATGGGACTCACAACCTTAACACAGTAATGCAGTAAGCCCTTGGTATCTGTTGAGGTTTGGTTCCAGGACCTCCCCACCCCCAACCCCATGGATATCAGAGTCTGTGGATGGCCATGTTCCATTATATGCAATGGCGAGTAAAATCATATCTCTTATATAGAACAGCAAAATCAAGGTTTGCTTTTTTAAAAATTTCTCTATATGACTATTTTCTATCTGTGTGATTGGTTAAATTTGTGCATGAAGAATTTTTGGATACAGAGGGCCAACTGTAATATACATTTCCACAGCACTATACATATGATAAAAGAAATCCTTAATATGATTTCCCTAAAATTTACTCTGTCCCTCAAAATGGTACACACATACAGCAAGAAGACGAAAATACTGTATCAACATGCCTTCAAAAGAAACACTCATTATAAAGAAATAATCAAGATTTCAACAAGAGTGCTGATTTTGAACTATACATGCCTATCTTAACTGAAAATAGAAGCCTGCAAGTAGGAACTCCAAATTAGTAGATAAACCTCTGATATTCAAGTAACCAAATTGTAACTTTAGATCACATAAGTGTTCACTGAGACTCAAGCAATGACTCCTCCCTCCCCAAAACAAATCTTCCCTCTGTCTATGTTTGTTTTAGAAGGTTTGGTTCTAAATAAAATCATTTTAATTGCTATATGTATTTGCCTGTTTCCTGGTTCCCCTACACCAGACCTTGTAAAGTTACATTTCAGAAGATTGATCCATTGATCTATTCCCCATTACCTTACAATTCTAATATAATGATAACAATTTTTCTCTTTCCCTCCCACCCCAAAATCTTAGTTGACAGCGTTCTCTATATACCACTTTCAATTGTCGTGGGTATAGACCTCTTCAAAGTTCTAGGCAATGGACTGCATATTATTCATAAAGTTCAAAACACACTTTCCCAGAAAATCTGTTTATCTGTCTATAAAATATCATATATAATGACACACTGAAACCACCAAGTATGGTTGGAAATGGCTCAAAATGGCTCAGCTTTTCATTTCTAAGGATTTCAATTGAAGTGCAATGTACCAATTAACTGGCATTTTCTTGAAATATAAAGCAAAATATGCTAATTGCAAATAGATACATGGATTCCAGAGGTCCATTTGATCACACATTTATCAGTGTGTCCCTTACTGAGAGCAAGTTGTCCTCTCAGAGTTGTTTTTCCCTTCTGACTAAAAGCAATATTCAAGGCATTCACACTGAGACCCCAAAGCTTATGTCTTCCATATATACGCAGCAGGAAAGCACTTCCCACATCTACACCTGGAGAAAATGCCTATTGCTTTGTACCCTTTCCTTTCATCTACTTGCCTGAGCCCCATAATAACTTATTCCCTTTAACTTTAGTACAATTAATTAACAACTAGTATCTATAATGTGAAGCAAAGGTAATACTGCAGCAACTTATTAAACTGGCTAAACTACAGGATGCTATATTTAGTTTAATTATGTGGGACTCAATTGTCTTTTTACAGAAGTGCCTCTACAGCAAGAAGAAAATGTGTGCACACACACACACACACACATATACACACCATGAGCAAAGTTGCTACTTTTAATAGATTCCTCAATTAATTAGATGTTCATGGGAAAACTTGAATTAAAACCATTCCTGTTGTACAAAAAACAGAAATGAGTCAAAAGTTACCTAGTACATTTCTTCCAAAAACTCCAGATGTGAAATACATAAAATTATATTTATATTTAAGCAAGCAACTGTCCTATCCAAATTTAGAGCAGCTGAAAGAGGAATATTTTATATTAAAAAAGATAAAATTTAGATCCTAGTAATTATTTTTTAAAACATTACATCTCAAAATGCTACAACAGGAGCTAAAATGCAAGACAAACACATGCAAATCTGACAGGAAACGACTGTATAGATCTCTAACATCAGTAGCATCCCTGCATTGGGTAACACTCGGTGCGGGGAGCAGGCCTTCTGGGGGCAGGACTTCCAGTTCTGGGACATCTGGCTTCTGGGGAAAGGGGCATTTGCACAGACTGCAGCAGCACCTGTGCAGGTCGGAGTGACACAGCGGCACATGCATGGGCCAGAGGAGTGCCCGCACAGACCAAAGGGGGGGCCTCTGGGTGTCACCCCCCTTCTGGGATGTCACCCGGTGTGGCCCACACCCCCTCCAGTGACGCTAATGTCTAACATATATCTATGCTACAATCATGTGTACAAGCACATATCTGTGCTACAAGCACTTGAAGTTTGTTAAAATGCCAACTACATTTTTAGGAATCTGTAACTGTCCACTATCAACCCAACCACCCTGAAAGAAATGTATGTTGAAATCAGGTTATGTCTGTGGTATGATACGCCCCACATGAAGAAAATCAACATATTTGAAATGTGGTGCTGGTGGAGAGTTCTATGGATATCATGGACTGGAAAAAAGAAAGAACAATAAATGGATAGTAGAGAAAATCAAGTCTGAAGTCTCATTAGAAGCCAAGATGACTAAACTCAGGCTATTGTACTTTGACCATATCATGCAATGACATGACACACTAAAAAGACAATAATGTTCAATAAGGTAGAAGACAGTAGGAAAAGGAAAAGATTGTACTACAGGTGGGTCAATCAAGTCAACCAAGGAATCCATGACCCTGAGTTTGCAGTTGCCAGGAGCTAATAGAGGTTTCCCATTAAAAAAATCAAAATGACAGCAAGTAACTAGTATATATCTCAGAGATTTTAGTCTCTCTCTCTCTCTCTTTCTTTTTTGCTTTATTTCTCTGTTTTATGGTCCATATTTTATATATAATCAAACTTTACTAAATATTATCATTATTACATCACATACTTTTCACTCCTCCCCTCCCCTCCCTCCGATGGTTATGACCAAATGAATTTGTACCCAGTACCCATAATGTGGAATATTTTGTTAATACAGTAATTTCTCTAACTTCATTGTAACCCTTTTCAACTTTAACTTTCTCAATCCAACCCCATTTATCCCACCAGACCATTTCCTTCATTTTATATTTTCCTTTTCTTTCCCTTAAATAATCAAATAAAAGAAATTCTGCAATATAGTGTCACCAATTCTCCCACAACATTGTTTATTTTCCCATCCCAATGCTATTACAGCATGTGCTGCCCTTAACAGATTTTTTATTATGTAAGCTTCTGTTTTATTCAATCTGAATTTCTTCAGATTCAGAGTTAAACAATTCCTCTTATCAAACTGAGAGTTTAACTTCTAACCAAAAGTTTTGTTCGAAGTGACACTCCCACCACATATGAATATATGTTCCCTTTTGTCACAGCCATGTCAGCAATTTGGAGAATTTTTTAAATTTATCATTGCCATCTAATATGGGGTTTTATACCATTTGCTAATTAATTTTATTGTTCTCTCAGACATTTCGGTCTCAACACACACTTGCATGGAAACCAATTTTACAATGTTCTGTGATTTTCTGATCAGGCAGCTCTTACTGCACAATGCGTTCTCATTCATGGTCTGGTTTGGTTTGTACGGATGCGGGTGTATGTGCTTTCAAGTCACCTGCTGACCTATGGTAACCCCATGAATATCATAGGGTTTTCTTAGGCAAGGAGTATGGAAGACATAGTATTGCCAGTTCCTTCCATTGAAAACATAGCTTACAGCAGGTCCTGGAAAGTCACACTCTCCCAGCCTCAGAGAATGGCAATGACAGTCCCCCTCTGAAGAAACCTGCCAAGAAAACCTCATGATAGGTTCACCTTAGAGTCATCATAAGTCAGAAATGACTTGAAGGCACAACAACAACAACAACACAAACATGGTATTTGTTGGTGGTCTCCCATCCAAGTACTAACAGGGGTTGACCTTACTTGTCTTCCAAGATCAGACAGGATCTGATGATTTTAGAGCAGTGATACTCAATTTTTTTCCTTGGGATCTCCCTCCCGCCCCCTACTTTACATCTACATGTGGATATTGCCCCCCACTCAATGTAGTATATGAATAAAAATGTTTTGTTTATTTAGTGTGTATTTTTCATGCGTACATTCATGGATATTCATATTTTAATATTTTGTATGGAAATAGCATCATTCACATTAGAACAGTTTTATTTAAGTATATTCAATATTTAACTCAATGCACATGTAAATTTTACACAGAAAAAAGTTTGGGAAGTGGAAGAAGAGGGGGGATCAGAGCCTCCAAGAATTATACCCCCTTGGGCAACACTTGTCCCCCCCAGGGGTCCCACCCCATCATTTGAGAACCACTGCTTTAGAGTATTTAAGGTAGTGGTCTCAAAGTAGTCTTCTTCCAAAAGTGCTACACATACATGGACGTTTTGCCTAGAAGAAAGAAGAAGCTTAAACTGAGAATATAGCATCTTCATAATTGAGAAATGAGCTACAAACACAGGTAACACATTAGGGCTTTTTAAAAAAAGTCCTGACAAAATGGCTTTTTTAAAAGAAAGGGGAGGGGGAACCCTCCACACCCTTCCAGATTCTGCAAAGGGCTCATTATCTCAAACTGTGAGCCTGCATGATCAAAGCTCTAGGAAAGGTCAGGCATTCCACTAAGAGTGACACTGATGCCTGCGAGCACTCTTCCAGCATATATTTCTCACAGCAGAAGCTTCAGCCCTGCACCTAACTGAAGTGCTTTATCTGGTTACCAGGTGAATTTGCAGATTAGACTTTTGAGTAAAGCCAGGCCAGTTGCTGTCTCTTTCTAAAACTTCTGGAGAAAAATATTTTCTTTCTCCTCAACCCCATTCCAAATTAGGTCTAGATTGAATGTAAGCTTGCATGAAAAGCTTTTGCATGCTTACATGTTTTAATAGAATACACAAGCCACTGGTCTTTGATGTACTAAGACATACACATCCATGTGTTTCCTAATACTTTGAATGGCTCCAGATGCAGTTTTTTAAAATCAGGGAATAAAACACCTTCCCATTAAAAGAAACTTAGCAGCAGGGTCTAGATGAGTTTTACTTTTGAAAACTGACTGTATTTACTGCTTCTTCCCTCTTTCTTCATTCAGCACAGAAAACAACAACCCTGGAATAGTTGCAGAGTAGTTTTTGTCTGTATGAGAGCCAGTGAAAATAGTGATTTTAGTGTTCGACTACCACTCTGGAGACCAGCAGCTGATTCCCACTCAGCCATGAAACTTACTATTGTGAAGGCACACAGCAACAGAAGAACAGACACATACATATACAGTAAATATGAGAGCCAATATGGTGTAGCGGTTTGATCATTGGACTATGACTCTGGAGACCAGGGTTAAAGCCATGGAAACTCTTGGATGACCTTGGGCAAGTCACACTCTCTCGGCCTCAGAGGATGGCAATGGCAACCCCCCTCTGAAGAAACTTGCCAACAAAATCCCATAATAGGTTCAGTTTAGGGTCACCATAAGTAAGAAATGATTTGAAGGCACACAACAACAATCTTTTGTCTAAAAGTGGTAGGATAGCTTTGTCTACAAACACTCTGTTTTGCAAAGTCCAAGCCATACTTTACAACATTCTTGCTAAGGAGATTTTTAGAGACACATCCACATGAGTTTTATATCCTAGGTATTAGACGTAAGAGAAACATAATCATATCAGAAATATTTCATGCCACATAGTCTCTTCATTCCAAATTAGGAGCTTATAACTCAGCATTTTAAACCAACTCCTGCTCCTGGGTGGAGCTGGAGGTGGGATGGAGGCAGGTATTATCACACACAAAATCACTGCTGAATCGCCAGCCACCATCAGCCCAGGTCCCATCTGTGCTCCGCCAGCACTTTTTAGAAGTTCGAAAGCTTTCTGACTTCTAAAGCGTGCTGGCTGAGTATGGCTGGGAGTGGCTGGTTTAAAATGCTGAGCAATAAGTTCCTTAGGCTTAGCTGCAATGTACACAGAGTCTAAACAGGCTTGCATGTTTAATAAAATGTACAGCTCACTGCTCCGTGTATAAAATTATACATAACCATGTGCAGACTTTGGGTGTTTCCAGATGAGATAACACTGCCCTACTTCTCCTTCATAGATGTTTTCTGGGGGTGGGAGGGGCGTTTTTCAGCTTTAATCCTCCTTTGCTTTCCTACTGCTTCATCTACAGTGCGCCTGCACCAACCACGGACTTGCCATCCATGGGTTGGAGCTTCCACAGATGGTAAGCCTCAGCTTTTTCAATGGGTGTGCATGCAAGGGAGCAAGTGTGCATGTGTGCCCTTTAAAAAGAATGGAACTTAAGTTTCCATGTTTTTTTCTATCCATGGGGGGAGGGCACAGATCCACTGCAGATAGCAAGGGATGACTGTATATCTTTTTCTTCTCTCTCTCACTCACACACTTAATAAGAATGAACAGATGGAATAACTACACAATGTATTTTGATTGGTAGATCTAGGTGACCTGTCTAAATATCCTAAAGGCACTAGATCCCATCTGATCTTGGAATCTAAGCAGTCAGTTTTGTTTAATATTTGGATGGGAGACTGTGTGAGTGTTTTGTGCCTTCATGTCATTCCCAATATATGGCAACCCTAAGGTGAACCTATCACAGGGTTTTCTTGGCAGGTTTATTCAGAGTGGGTTGCCATTCCCTTCCTCTGAGGCTGAGAGAGTGTGACTTGCCCAATGTCACTTGGTTTTCATTGCTGAGCTGGATTTCAAACCCTGCTCTCCAGAGTCATAGTGCAACACTGAATTGCTATACATGGTTGGCTCCACTGCTATATTACAGAGGAAGGAACAGACAAAACCATATCTAAATATTCCCAGCTTAATAAACTGATGAAATCCATGGGGTCACTTCCTCAAACATACACACTAGGAGACTTCTGTCTGCAAGCACTTCGTACAATGTCAAGTCACACAGACATCTTGGTAAGGAGTTGTTGTTTTTAAAAGAGAGATAGCTGAGATATTTCTTTATCACAAATAGTCCGTCCACAATTAAAATGTCTCCAGAAAAACAGAACCTTTCTTGAACTCTAACACAGTTGCATATATAATTTCAAACAGTCTCTTCTCTTTTGAGTTATACGCTGCATGTTGACCTGTAACTAGAAATTTCTAATTGGACCTAAGATTTGTTGAGAAAATGGAATACATATGGGGTGAGATCGAGAATTAATGAGGGAAGACATGTATGCATGTTGCAGAGTAATTGAGAAGGAAGCTGTGTAATTTTCCATGTAGTCTTCTATGAAGCAGAAGAAATGGAACACACTTGTAAATGGAAGCAGAAAGTGCACTCCAAGCATTTCAAAATTTGCATGATGAAAGAAAATGAACCTAATTTGAAATTTATAATTCTTTGCACTTTATTGACTCAAGTAACAAATGGTAAATTAAGATGCATATATTTATAAATTAAATTCATCTCTCACTATACTTGCTTGAAAAAAGAGTGGGTTGGAAAAGAAGCACATAATTTTCTTCTGGAGAGTTCAATGTTTCTTTAGCACTTGCTAACCAACCACATCATCTCATTAAATTAATTTGTAGCTTTAGGCACTACTGACATATAAGTTTGGTTGGATCTCCAAAAAATAACAATAAAATAATAAATACATGCACACACACATAATTGTATCCATTATACTGACAGTCACTGAAGCTTGTGGTCTGCTTAGAATACAGTAGTGCTTTAATGGGCCCTTTAAGAAGGATATTTTGTCAACAACAGGAACATCAACACAGAAAGTACATCAATTAACCTACAAGCAGAGGAGCATTCAGGCTCGTATTTAGGCTCATTACTGTCACCTTTTGCTCTTAATGGTGCTCCAGTGAGCAATAGTGTAATGGAGCTTCTTTGTGGATTGAAAATTTCAGACATGCAAAATCCTTCCATCTGGAAGCTCCCTATGATAAAGCAGCAGCATTTTAAATCTAGTCTAGTTCGCCTGGGGCAAAATACAAAGCAGTAAATGTGAATCTCAAGACTTCAAGGTAGCTCTTTCTCTCGATCTTTTGCTAGAATTATCAGACATGGTGAGTTTCCAAAGAAGCAGCAATAGTGCAAATTTCAAGAGAATCCTTGGTAAGCCATAAAGGCTTTAAATTGTTATACTGCTCTTATTCTTATTCTAAACCAGGTTAGGGAATCTTGCAGCCTGGCAGCCACAACCAGCAAGGTGAAGAATTCTGGTAGTGGCAGTTCAACAACATCTGGATGACTTCAATATTCCCATTTCCTTTTCTAAACCATATGATAAGTGTATTACTTAATGCAAGAAAATTTACCAGCATTGCTGTTGATTTTGCCTATTACAGTATCTGAAATAAACAATGGGATACCTAGTAAAAATAATGACTTTTTAAAAAAACAACACACGTTTATTTCATATTTTATTCCAGTGCGTTTCTGTGGACAATGTTTCTTGTTTTCCTTTATGTGCTAAAAACTAAATTTTATTTTACTAAGTTCCTTGAAAAATTAACTAACAGTGTCCCCCCAAAAAAGCCAGAGCTTGTCACAACAATTTCATAAATGAACACCAGAGTGTGCATTTTACTGAAATCAAATCAGATCCAAAACAATGCTAAAAGTCTTTACTGTACTTTTCATATGTTTGGTGACTGTTTGATATACTTAATACTGGGGAAATAATATCAGGGATCCCATTTAGTACATTTTGTCAAACTTTGGGAAGCTAATGAGAAACCAGATTGGTTTGAAACTGAAAGAGATGATAAACCAAGAAATATGGATTCTTTGCTTCTTATTCTAACATTTAGAAGGAAATTGGGGAAAGCCAAACACTTATAATGAAAGAGATCCTTAAGATTTGATATAAACCTATTAAGCTGCTTGCCCCAACAACATCTCCTGTATGTGCTTTTATTTTATCAATCTAGGCTTCCAAGAAGGAAATACTGTACATTTCAACAATATGCTAATTATAAAAAGCAAGGGAGTCTACAGTGTCAAAGACTTGTCTATTATCAGCAAACTGGTTACAGATGATCAGCTGAGGACTAAACTTGAAGGCCTTTGCCCAAAGTGTTTACAGACACTGCCATTACAATATCTGCATATAAAGTGTATAGGTAATATGGACCACACTGATCTCTTTTGAAAGTTGCTGTTCAGATAATTCTAATATTTTTAGCGGGTTTGCATCTAAAATCTACAAAGCAATAACTGAAAAATTACATAGTTCAATATGTTATAGCCTGCTGAAAATGTTAACCACAATTAAACTGTTGTTTAATTAATGAAACAAGTCATATAATCTTATGGACTTAGGTGCAGTTCAGCATATGGTTAACAGGATTATAGTCTTGTACACTACCCTCAAGCAATTGTCCCACTTTAACATTCCTCTTGCTATCAACTGTAGAATCTCTTTTCAGCCTTCACACCAAGGCATTGGACTTTCTCAGTTATCACTCAAGCAGCTTGTTCCCATAATGCTCGTCATGTATATTTGGCTCAACATGCATTTTAGTTTCCTGGCTTAGTAAATCTCTGACTCTGATTTACATTCAAGATGCTCAACAGATAGCTGGCCTCATAATCACGTTAGACTCATTATGAAAAGTAGTGGAATAAATCCCCAGCCAAAAGAAAAATGGGCAAAGTAATACAAATAAATATCTTGTTTACAGGTATGGGAGAAAAGGTTGGAGGAAAAAATATAAAAATCATACTGTGAAATCTTATTCTTGATATTCAGAACAGCTCCTGGTTACACACACAGAAAATGACAAAAATGTGAATAATGAAAATGTTAACTCAGAATTCAGTCCCATTGTGTTCCATGGGGACTATTCTCCTGTAAGTATATTCAGGACTGCACCAAACTTTTAGATAATAAGCCAAAAAGCTTTTAGATTTCTCTTATCAGCTTTTTACCATTCTTCTTAAATGGCTGAGGTAAGGTTAGTTAAGCATTCCATTCAGAAGAGATCAACATTTGTATGTAGATCAAGATGCAGGTTAAGAATAAATCAAAATTTCATTTTATTTTATCAGAATGGGATGGAAAAAATAGGGTATGAATGAAGGAAGACATCTATTTAACAAGCTCAGTATTTTCCTCCAAGCTTTGCAATCAGCTCAGTCCCACATGCCATTTATATTAATAAAGTATGGCTGCTTTCTTGCAAATGATGATGGAACCTTTGAGATGCTGTTCTCCATTATAATTTTGTAAGTAACCAGAAACCATTTCTGAACCCTGCAATCCCTGTTATAAGAAGGGCAACTATAAAGCGTAGAAGCTATACCAGGAACAACAGGCACTGCATTTGTAGTGTATTATTGTCTTACAATATCCATTCAATATACAAAGCCATTCACAAAAGAGCAGCTGGCTTTATCTCCGTGTAGATAATGAAGTGTATTTCAAGTGGTCCCACCTGGAGGCTGTCTTTATACCTTAGTGCAGAATTGCTTTTACACTTGTAGCTCTCCTCCTTACAAAGGAAACTGCTCAGAAAGGATCTTTGGTTACCTTACCCAGCTTTAAAATAGTAAGTATACTAAGAAGCAAATGAAAGAAATCAGCAAGTTATTACATGTAGCAAAACCTCCCAAACAAAACTCTTCAATATTTTCTCAACTTCTAGCTTTTCTTAACTATTTTGGTCTAACATTGCACTTGAAAAGAAACACCTATGTAATATGTGTTTTTAACTAGAGGTTTCCAAGGAGTTCCTAAACAATAATCTAGTAGTAATGTTAAGGTCTTGAGAAAGATGAGCTTGTGGAGGAGGGTCAGAATGTTTTCTTCTTCTTTGGTAAATTAATGGAGTAAAAGTTTGCTTGCACAGAACTCAAACATATCATATTCTCTGTGGCATCCTATTAGGGTCAAATGCACTTAGGCCTGTGTATGTCCTTTTTCTGGGTGCTGCAGAAGTTGGTATTCTCCTCCTCCTCCCTCCTCAGAGCCCAACACCCTAAACATACTATATAGCTTCTTAAGTCCATGGATTGACCATGCCATCGTATTTCTAATTTATATGTATAGCTGTGAAAGCTGGACAGTGAAGAAAGCTGATAGTAAAAAAATAAACTCATTTGAGGTGTGGTGCTGGAGATGAGTTCTGCAGATACAGTGGATTGCTAGATAAACAAATTAATGAGTCCTAGAGCAAATCAAGCCTGAACTCTCCCTGGAAGCTAAACTGACAAAACCGAGACTGTTGGACTTTGGAAATATCATGAGAAGAGATAATCTCTAGAAAAATCCATAATGCTTAAAAATCCATAATGGTAAACTGGAGGACAATAGGAAAAGGGGAAGACCATATTCTAAGTGGATGGACTCTATCATTGAAGCCACAGCCCTGAGTCTGCAAGAGCAGGGAATACAGTGACCTGGAGTCTCTCATTCATGCTGTTGTGTGTGCCCTCAAGTCATTTCTGACTTACAGTGACCCAAAGATGGGGCTATCACAGAGTTTTCTTGAAAAAATTTGTTCAGAGGGACTTTGCTTTTGCCTTCCTGTGAGGCTAAGAGAGTGTGACTTGCCCAAGATAGGGTTGTCCTGAGTTGAAGTCAACTTGATGGCAGTTAACAATAACATTTTGGGGACCACGGCCTTCATTTCTTATTCAGAGAATGGCTGGCTACAGATCAACTGAACCTCACAAAAACTGGGAAGAATGTATTTGGTAGTTGCATGGCAAGTTTGATCAAGAAAATCTTTAAACTAAATTGTTCAGTGGTTGGAGATGATTGCTCAAACATCAATCCAAAAGCAAGCTCTAAAAACAAGGATGTGAATTCTAGGGGAGAAGCTGAGGGAGAAAACCGGATCACTCAAATCAAACTAGTCATTACTTTAGGGGGAAATGACCATGTAATGATAGAATTTGCAATTGTGGGACAGGGCAAAGAAGAATATAGTTGCCCCTCCACATTCACAGGGGCTAGGGACACAGGTCCCCTGCAAACGTGGAAAACTGTGAATATCTCTACTCCCCCCCCCCCACCTTAACTCTTAATATTTAGCACCAGCCATCCACTTCCACCTTTGGAACAAATTAGCAGAGCTATGGACTGCATTATCAGTTGAGATGTGACATGTCCATCATTGCACTTAGGTCACCTTGGCCTTCCCTCAAACTTACCCCTAAATGGAAGTTGAGAGCTAGTGTTCTAAATTCTCTTCCTCAGGAGAAAATCATTACCACAACTCATTCTACCCTGGGTAATGCTAAGCTTAGGAAGTAGTGGTTTATCCACCATAGACCACAGGGTACTCAGTAGGCCTGCTTCATTTAATTGTCAGGGATGATAACACACAAGTGTCATTCCAACACTTCTGACATATCAATTCCCCTCTCTGGTTTCAAAGATGCATCCTGAAAGAACTCATTTGAGCAGCAGCAAAAATTAAACAATTGGTTGAAGATGAGCAGTTGACATCCTTAGTATGCTAAACTCTATAGCAGCATATAAATAAAAGGTTTGACTTTAAATCTTTGGTGGAACACCCCTCCTCCCATTGTGCAAGAAAACATTTTTTTAATTTAATTACATCTGATGGGACTTAGAAATTCAATGTGATGTAGTGGCATGAGTGCTGGACTAAGACTCCAGGAGACCAGGTTTGAATCCCCCTTTATCCATGGAAACCCACTTGGTGACCTTGGGCAACTAACACACTCTCTCAAAGGAATGACAAATCCCCTCTAAACAAATATTGCCAAGAGAACCCTATTATAGGTTCACTTTAGGATTGCCATAAGTTAGAAATGAAGACACACAACGACAACAAAAATTTAATTTAAGTTATAAAATCTTAAGGTGGCAAAAGAAGCCATTCTAGAAGCAGCATTTTCGCTTCTTCCATATACTGCCTCTCCTAAGACTACCGCTTCATCTGCACTGCATAAATAATGCAGTTTGACAGCCATGCTACAGAATTCTGGAATTTCTAGTTCAGCCTTTTCTGTCAGAGAGCTCTGGTGCCACAACAAACTGAAGACCCCAGGATTCCATAGCATTGAGCCGTGGCAGTTAAAGCATTGTCAAGCTGCATTATTTCTGCAGTGCAGATGAGGCCTGTGCCTCCTTCAATAAGCAGGCATCCAAAACAAAGTAAGTGTTCCTTCAGATTTATTGCTTGCAAATGTACTTATTGAAATCAAGTTAAAATGTATACAAATCAAACAGGATTTCAGTTAAGTAACCCTACATATAATCCAGATTTATCTTAATAGAAATTTTCAATTGATTTTAATTGACATGCACTACAACCTCAAGGGATGATATTAAAAGTGAGCACACTAAAAGTAACAGAACGTATAAACTGTAGCCTTAAACCATGGGGTGACTTGTATGAACTGTATTTCAGCACAGCTGCTGCTACAAATGGACAGCCACACTATTCTATGTGATAGACACCATGTACAATTTTAGTGTTTAAAACAGTAAAAATGTACAAGGTGAAACAAGTTAGCTTATTTAGTTAGTTTATTTATATGCCAATTCTTCATAGCATTTCACAAGGAATCTTATTGTCAAAATAAGTCATGTTTGAGCATTTGAGGAGTGTTTTTTAAAAACATATATATTAGAGAAAAACTAAATGGAAACACTGCAACAAGCACAGTATAATTTAAATATTCCCTCCAATAAATAGGGGGTAGGGTGGATCAGAATTAACAGACCAAAAAAGATCAATAATGACCTTTCCTGCAAACACTAGTCTTACTGCACCTCAAGGGTATCTAGCAACCTGCTTTAAATACCTTTTGGTATGTGAGCTTTTTAATCATGTTGTTGATCCCTCATCTCTCCTTCT
Source organism: Sceloporus undulatus (assembly GCF_019175285.1). Classification (NCBI taxonomy): domain Eukaryota; kingdom Metazoa; phylum Chordata; class Lepidosauria; order Squamata; family Phrynosomatidae; genus Sceloporus; species Sceloporus undulatus. Next base: position 166,657,400 of record NC_056526.1, on the reverse strand, counting down.
GAGAAAACAAACAAAAACAACAATGGGGGTTGCTGGTGTGTGATATTCTATACAACCAAAGTAGTCTAAATACTGAGAAGGAAAGGGAATAGAGTAGTATTCTCAGCAAGTTAGATGTTAGCTAGTTCAGCTAAATGCAAGATTAAATCTTTAAGAAGATCTATTATTATTATTATTATTATTATTATTTATATAGCGCTGTAGATTTGTAGATAAAATAACATGATAAATCCATAGCAAGATACACAAACTATTAAAATGCATGACCCAACTTTATTGGACTTCTAAATTGCCAAATTTCCCCGTTTGGGTGCTAGGTATGTAGACTGCAGGGCAATTGCATGCCCACTAACATTACACAAATCAATATTATGACACATCAGAGTACAGTCAAAAGGATGTGCCAGGCAACAAATGAATGAGGTAAAACACACAGGGCCAATATTTTAAGCAGGGATACCTTAGAATTTACATATTGAGTTTAGGAAGGGCAAGACTCTTCTGCCTCTTTTCCACTCCCTCCTGTTGAGTTAATTGAATCCAAATTACTGTTTCACTGTGGACTCAGTTTGCTGAGTAAGTAAGCTTGAGGGGGGTGGAGTGGGAAGAAGAGAGAGCAACTGGAAGATTTTAATTTAAAAGCAGTTCAGTAAACTGAGGCTTTCCCTCCCTAATTTGGACTGTTTGAGGATATGCAGTTCTTATCAACTACAGCAGACTAATTGGATCAACTGATGAACAGGTTTACTCAGTTGACTAATACTAGTAAGAACCTGTGAAACAAACACAGACACACAACCAGCATGTTGTAATTATCAGTATAGATTGTCTGTCTTTTCTCTTTTGTACTTCTCAACTGATTTCAAATAATGAAATGATTTCTCACTGGTTGTAGGCAGCCAACACCCCAGTCATTACCATTATCTCAAATCGCAACACCACACTGACCAGTTACCAAATCTGACACTTCCAAGTTTTTAAGCAATCTGAAAAGGGGAGCGGTGGGAATCTAAGAGCTCCTCCAATCAGACCCTGATTCAGATCATTCTCCCAGTGCTTTCTGTAGTATATGAATGTAATGTCTGCTTTGGCTCAATATTAGTGCAATATCTGAGAAATGTTTAATGTATTTTATTATGTGGGTAACATTATTTCTTATTAGAACAGAGTAGCCTCATTTTACAACTCTTAATCTTCATATTCAAAATTTTCAGTCTTTTTTCTGTTTAATGTTTAAATTTGGGCTTCATTTTGTGCACTGTCAGGGAAGAGAGTGTTGGACTGTGAGGCAAAACAAACCTGCAGTAAGAGCTGGCTTCCCAGCAGCATGGAGGAGTGGCATTCAGACAGTGCATGCCCCCAGGCTGCCTGCAGTGGCTTCATGGCGCAGTGTGGCATTTACACATACCACAGAAAAGCTGAAAAGCCACTGCCACCACTTCCCCAAGCCTGCCTTTTCCTTGGCTTGCTTTGAGTTGAATATTTAATTTGCTTAAATAAAACTGTTCTAATTTGAATGATGTTATTTCCTTTATAATACCTTTCAAAACCCATAAATGTGCAAATGAAAATACGTACACTGAATAAACAAAATACTTATATTCAGATACTACCTGGGGCGGGGGGAAGGGGGGAGGGGATGTTCACTTGTAAATGTAAAAGGGATTCCCAAGGGTAAAAAGTTTGAGTACCACTGTCTTAGACTATTTGGAAGCCATTAATCATGTTCTTCAAGTTCCTACCTAACAGGAATCTGTAGCTAAACACAGCTTCCTGGCTTCTTTCCCTGCTTTCATGTAAGAAAAAGGAAAGTGGCTGCATATATGTGGATAATGCAACTAATTTGACACCATGTTATTAAGTTAAGATTTTATCAGTCTAACTTTGTTTTAAAATTACTTCTTTAGAAACAGTTACCTCTTTAAATTAGTCCTGAAGGCCAAGCTAAAATGCATTTCTATACATGAGAACTACCTTGCTTAATGAGACCAAGGTCCTTTTAATCCATCATTTTATCTCCAGGAGTAGCCCAGCCAGGTGCCTCAGAAAATCAGAAACAGAGCATGGAAGAGACTTTTCCCCTACTCTTTGTCTCTGCATCTGGCATATTAGATTCCATGATACTCTATAAATAAGCAACAACCACCAAAATTGAAACAGACATTTTTAATGCTAGATCATAGTACCAACCCACTTCCTATGCTACCACTTCCAGTTAGAATCTACTGAATATGTTTCAGACAAGGCAGGTTTTTCAAAACATTCCCTGCTTATAATACCTTAGCAAGACAACATACAATTCATACAATTTAATTTGCAAAATATTGCCTTGTTCAGAGCAATGTAGTGTCACACATACAACCCTTCCTTCTCTACCAATAATAAAGTCAAATTCTAACTGTTTTCCAAATAAAGAGAAAACATTGCCTGTTGATGGTTAGTCACCTAGACTTTCTCACCTTGCAGCAGAAAGAACAAAAGGGTCATACAGTTGGAAGGGACCACAAGGGTCATTTGGCCCAATGCCCTGTTATAAAGGAATATACAACTACAGCAAAACTGAAAGACAACTTCCCGCCATTTGAAAACAGTGAAGTTCTTTAACAGTTTGTCACCAAACTGGTGACTGGTAGCACTTATTTATTTTATTTTATTCCTATGCCACCTTTCCATCAGAAAGGGACCCATAAGCAACCCTGGTGGCACAGTGGTAAATGCTGGCACTGCAGCCACAACATTGTGACTTCAATCCCAGGACTCCAAGGTTGACTTAACCTTCCATCATTTCATAGGTCAGTAAAATGAGTATCTAGCTTGTTGGGGGCAACTAGCTTACAGATTATAAACCACTTGCAGAGTGCTGAACTCACAATGAACTGATATTGAAATGTAAATGCTAAAAATGCTGCTTGTATCAGAAATTTTTTTCTGACCAAAAAAGTGAGAGTATGGCCCTACCTAATCTGGACATATTTATCATTTGCTTATTAGAATGTGAGGGGCGAATAAAGGAGTGTTTTTCATTATAGGTCATTTATAGTTAACTTCACTTATCTGACTATGAAGTAAGAAACTCAAAAGAAATTAAAAACTTTCCCAGTTGTTTAAATTTTTTCTAGATTTTTTTTTTAAAAAACCCTAAACCCATACAAAAAAAAAACAAAAAAAAAAAAACAAGGCAATCATGTTTTCCTTACCAAGCAGGTAAAAAATAATTGACCAGCACAGTGCTATGCATAAGACTATTCTTAGATGACATTCAGGTGCCAAGAACCTCACAATTGCCTAATAAATTTGTCAAGGATGGTTCCAGTAAGGAAATTCCTTCCAGTTAGATTGCCAGAGTGAAAATTTCAGAGGGCTCCTTTCTCTTTAATAGTTGCACAGAAGAAGGGATTTCAGCAGATATTGCTTGTAATACAATCAGATACAAAGCAACTTTTACTGAAATACCCACTTCTATATAATAAAGATGCAGAGGCTCTCTCTAGTTTTCATTCTGGAAATCCTACTTTAAATAAACTAGCACTGGAATTTAGCTAGCAATAAGGTAGATAAAAAGTTGAGCCAAAACAGGCTTTTATGGATTTTTTTTTCTTAGTAACTCCATAACTTAATAACTATTCAGCTGTTGAACAACATTAATTGCCATAGAACATTGTTCCAATGGAAAATTAAGCTTCTAATGTCCTCATCAGAGTCTTGTAGGCATAGTAAATTTAATATGTAGGCTTATTCTATCAAGATTTCAATGTCTTCAACCCAAAATAATTTATCATACCTCTTTTCCCTAATTTATTTATTTATTGTTTATGTGCCTTCATGTTGCCTGTCCAATTCATAGGATTTCCCTAGGCAACAAGTACTCAGAGGTGGTGCTGTCCATTTCTTTCTCTAAAATATACCCTATAGCACCTGGTATTCATTGGCAATCTCTCATCCAAATACTAACCAGGACTGACCCTGTTTAGCTTCCCAGATCAGAATGGATCTGGTGTCTTTAGTGTATTTAGTCTCTTAGCCCACAAATGCCAATTCACACAGCAACTTTCTTGCACACATATGCTTCCTGGAGCTATCTTGAAATCACATGTGGAAAGGCGAGTCTGAACTTAGTTGTATATGGAACCAGAAGCAATTTCCCTGGCTGACAGCTTCTTCCTTTTTTTAGCTGCTGTAAGGTCAGAAACTGCAAATGTTGTAGCCAGATACAGCCCAGTTCATTCAGGCTTTCCCCTTTCTTGGTGTGAATCTTCTGATTCTTCAGGAAACTTATGAGAAGAGGAGAGAAATGCTGTTAGAAGTAGCCTTAAGACCAACTTAAGGGCATCTTTTAAAACTATCCTTGTATGTCAGATAGCAAAGTGTGTAGTAAGGCTCTGCAACTGTTTCCCCTATTTTAGAAATCATGCCAGTTCTAGAGATGAGCTACATTCAGTTACACAAGCAGAAGTTGGGGCATTTGTGTTATCTGTGTGCTTGAATTATCTTTTTGTTTTCAATTGTTCCATCCTAGGTTTTTTAAAAATTATTTCTAATGCTGTATTCTCAAACTTTTTGGCAGGACAGGCTATGTATTTAAAGTTTGTACTGTTGCTTGATACCTTTCTTTTCTCTTTTCCAACTAAAATCTGAATCCCATGAATTTGTGTTTTATCCCTTTAAGCTATACAAACTTGCAACCACCATCCATTTACGCCTAGGTTTTTGTGCCTACATTTGTTGGGGGGCACTGTGAGGAATAGATTACAGACTGCCTTTTATATAAGGCCTGGGGAAAAGAGGAGATTCATCCAAGGCAGGTTTTTAAAAGTTGGTCTCAGTGTTGATGACATTTCCAAAGGGGTTTTGTTTTAATATCATTCCCACCCTCATTTTTTTATTTTTTTATTTTTACACTGAACATCTATGGCAGAAAAATCCTTTTCTGAATCCCTTCCAATACATTATAGAACATTAAATGTTTCTCTCATATACATGAATATTTTTCTGTCACTGTTTCAGAACATTTAAACTAATTATCAAACCGCCTCCATATTTGCTGTTTTTCTTTTTACTTATTGCTTTCAATAAGCATTTTTTTTTTAAAAAAACAACTTAGTTTATACTTAATAGCACAAGGAAAGATTATTCCAATCTCTAATTTATTATTGAAGTCTGTGGCAAAGTTTTATACCATGTGTGAAATGGAGTCTAATTCCTCTGTGGTTATATTTAAGAGAGTGGAAGAAAGCGACTTCATTGAAGCCAATGCTTCAGGCTAGCCTGAAGCAGACTGGATCCAGATTGAAAAGAACTGGCAACCCTAAAACTTTTTGATAAGATAAAAATTCATTGATGTTGGCTCACACTGGGCCCACTTCAACTCTGTACTTGTCCTCTGTGTTTCCTTGGCATATCTGCTCCTTTCCTCTATCTGCTTTAGCATAACTTTATTTTTCTCTTTTATCTTTAGATAACTGCAGCCAGGGACTGGAGGGATTGATTTTTTGTTTTGACTTATTGTTTGAAGATCTGTAACTCAAAGCAGCTCTCACGCCTCTGATGTCTAAAGCCTGAGCAGCATAAAAGGTAACCCTAGTCCTGTGTATCAAACTGAGCAGCAATGCCATTTATAATCAGCCATCTCTTTGCATTTTATTTTGCTTTGTGGGGTGGGGTGGGGAGACAAAGCATGCATATATTTTAAAGTAGAGTGATGCTTTTAAAAAAAACTCACTTATGACTGTTCTCTCTATAAAAGTTTTTTAAATCATAGAATCATAGAATCGTAGAATCGTAGAGTTGGAAGAGACCACTAGGGCCATCCAGTCCAACCCCAATGTGATATATTATTCTATAATCCCCTATAATTTCAAATGCAGATTAGTCTTTTTTTTAAAAGAAGATTTTTTTTAAAAAAAAAATCTATTACATATTAAATAGAGACCACTGTGGCTGAAATATTTTGAGAGGAGCTTTAAGATCTTTGTACTTTTAAAAGGGGGGGAGAGAGGCTCAGCTGTACACAAATGTGACTATGTAGCCCTCTGAATGTCTGACATGGATGGGAAAGCAGTGGGAGGCATTTATACTTGCAATTCAAAAACACAGCAATTCATGAGACCACCACTAGCATTCTCAAAAATAGGAAGGCAGCCTTAGAGCACATTTCAGATGCTATCTCTTTCAGAATTACCCAAGATTTTCACCCTTCCCTTCCCTTGTTCTTTCTCTTCCCAACCTCAGCTTTTGCTTCTGCAAACATTACTGTAGTATTTGTCAATACAGTATAATCCTTTGACAACACTCTGATATATAAATACAGGGATAAATTATATCAAGTGCGCTACACTACGGACACATACTTTTTACCACAGCCCAGCTTGCCTGTTCCCTGAAGTTGCCCAGCTTGATGAAATATGGTTACATATGCAAACATTATCTCCCAATTGTAACCTCATTTTCTGCTCTGCTGGACAGCGTGACCAGCATTTGTCATCATGCCTCCCCCGCCCGCAACATCATTCATATGTCTATAATTGTCATCAAGATGTGGCATGTCAGCAGGACTCCTGTGTTCAGAGTTCCCCCATCTCTACGCAGTCACTCAGGTAACAAACCCATAATCTCGTCCTGTTTTCATGATGGTTGAATTACACATAATTGTTTCTGCACAGTGATTGATTTCTGCCTGAATAGAGACCTCTGCCTTTTTTCAATGCAAGCGAGTGGCAGCCAAGTCTCTCCATCTAGGAGGAGGCAGCAGCCTTTGAAGAGATCAAAGCCAAGGCCGCAAGCAGTTGTGCGCCCTGGGAATATGGAAAGCCTTTATGTTCTCAACCCCATTTCCAACATCATGTTGGATTGCAGCTGCATTACATTCTGCCAGCATTCTTAATGCTTTTAGTATTGACTCTGACATCACCGATAGCTGTTTTAAAGAAACAAAAAGCTAAAAGATGACTTATTTTCACAACTCTGTAATTGGAACATGCAAACTTAGGGGAGGGAAGCATTTGTTTTTAATCTGAAATAACACAGAAGAAAAGCGCGTGAGCACACACAGAATTATATAAAATTTCTCAAAATGAAAAACATGTTTTTCATATGGAAAGAACAGAAGAGACATTTTTATAGCCTGGACCACACAAAATCAACTGCTTATTATGCACATGTATTCTGAGGCCTGAAAAGTAAAATAAAGGATGATTGCACACAGAAAGGCAGGCTAGAAAATTAGTGCTGTAAAGCCAAGGTACTAAATCCATTTGTAAGCAAGCACCTCATCTAAGGATGAATAGAGACACCTCCCTTGTAGTAAGAATATGTATTTCATGTAACCAATCAACTTAGATTCTTAGCAAAGAATGCCGTAAAAAACTATTCAGGTATACAAATTTTAGTTTTTAATTTCTTAAATAGATAATCAATGCCCTGGAATACTGTTAAAAATATTTCAAAGAGACTAAGATCCACTAGTATCCTATCATAAAAACCTGGGTATATTGGTTTATACCGTTATTTTAAAAGTTAGAAAACATGCCATCTCAGACTAAATTATAATTTTTAGAGTGTGACTGCCTTGACCACGATGCAATACTTGCAGTTCTTTACTTATAAAATGTGTTTTTGTCTTCAGCATGATTTTCTGCATTACCAGAAAAGCACATGTTTATTCTGAAGCAAGACCTGTGGGCTAGTGAAACACACATTCCAGAAACACATACTTAAGTCAGTTTATGTCAACTTAAGTAAGGTTATATGAAAACAAGCAGATGCCATATGTAAAATATCATGTGTAACTTGTACAGTCTGTGCCTAATCCAAGGTACTTATCAATTAGGATTCTAGAAGACATAATGCAACAAATCTGTTATTATGATTTTTAAAAACCAAAAAACCCAACAACAACAAAAATCTAGCCAACTTAAAAAGAAGGAAGAAATCAAATTGAGTCTATGGTGTTGGAATATCCCAATGAAACCTACCCTGAAACTATTTACTCTGCATCTTGCAGGTACCTACAGATTCTGCCATCATGTGGCAGATAAATATTTTGAGGGAAGGGCAATTTAATAATCAGGGAAACTGCATGCAGAAAATGTGTTTTATTTTTCATAGTACCATGGTTCTGATCCAGCTTCTTGCCATGCCATTGGGTGACTGTTTTTAAGGAGGAAGTTCTAATTGGCTATTTCCTGTGTCACATCTCATTTGGCCTAGTATTACATCTCACCTTTCTTAGCATCTATTCAAGCAAGTACTAACTGCACTATAATAACTTTTAGGTAGTTTGGACACATTATTCATAAATTCTTGCCATCCTGCTCATTGTGCAAGCAATGGGGTTTCTACACCCCCATTTCAATGGGCTAAATTGCAACCTTTAATCTTAACTGAAGTAGAATCAATGGGAATTGTGAAAACACTTAAGATCCATTGATTCAATGCATCTACTCAGTTGCTAGGTCTATATTCAAGAAGCCACCACTGTACACTACTGAACCTGAAAGAGACTTTTGTTGGGTATTTCTGTACCACTAGCAAAATGTAGGCTTTCAAAGCTGGAGACAGACAAAATACACTTATATACAGATATAGTTTTAAAAAGAGATAATTTAAAGCATACTTTTTTCAATCATGTAACAATTCTGTTTTTACCTTGGAACCTCAAGTCACTTGCTCCTTTTCTCAGTAAAGCTACCAGCATCTCAACTAGAGCCACAGCTAGATGGCTGAGACAGTGAGCAAGACACTACTACCTTTTCCTGTGATGAGGACAAACAGTGGGGAAGAGTGTGAACAAAAGACAGCAGCAATGAGTAAGGGATAAAGTAAAGGGGGAGCGGATTAATGAGATGCTCTAACCATGTCACTGAGAAAGTAAGAGATGGACAATACCTCTTATTTGGATTCACTAATACTGCAGAAGTGGTACATAAGTGGCATGACCTTTTGAGTTCTCCAGAACTCTTAATGAGGTACGTTGGTACAATAATAAAGGGATAGGAGAAGAACAAAAAGTACAGATTCTGAACTGATAGATTGTCAACTGTGTATCTCTGAAGCTGCAAGACTGATAGGAGAAACGTGTCCGTTTACAGCTCATTGGGATGGGCAGTTAATGGCTTTTCTCATCTCCCCTGACTGGAGACTGGCTGAGACTATGACAACTAATCATTGTCATTTCTATGAAAGTGCAGTGACTCCTAATTTGTCTAAAAGCAGGGAACCAAGACGGGCTGATCCTGACTGAAGGCTTTCAGTGCCCACTTCTTAAAGATCTAGTTTTACTCTATGTATGTCCATCAATATTTGCTGTGATGAATCTGGTCTACAATGCCTTTGGCGGGATACAGACGGGTAGGGGAAGACGTCTTGGAGGTGTATTCTGCTGAATACGGAGCCTCCAGACCGCCCGCCCCAGGGGCGTGGCTAAGGTGTATGGGGCTTCCACATGGGGGGCAGTGAAGACACCTCACCTGGGGCCGTTTCTGACCCGCAGTTTCCATACTGCCGCCTCGCAGGACGCTGCAAAGAGAGAGGCAGCTTCCGCACGGGCAGCCAAAAACGGGGCTTTTTTTTCTTTTGCCGGCTGGCGGATGCGCAGCTGCGGCACTCAGCACCGGCGGCAGAAAGCATATGTGCACATTTAAAGCGCCCAGGCCCCTTTAAACTTTTCCCCTTGCCCTGTCCAAGAACAATGGTGGTCTCCTGCCAGCTGGTGATCAGCTGGTGTTGGCATCCTTGTCCACTTGCACGTTGCTAGTGTCACCAGCATCATGGATGCCTCCTCTCCTTTGGTCCCCGCGCTCTTGCTGAATCTGCAATGCACAGCCACAGCTGTCGCCGCTGCCACTGCTGTCCCCCTGCCATCTCCCATCACCTCCCTTGTACATATGTAAATATTTAAAGTTTTAGCGTTTTTTTATTGTTAGGTGAAAATGGCACAGGAATGTGTGTAGGGGTTCACTTTAAATTCCAAACTTTCCACAATTCTAGCAGCGCATGCGTACATGTTGCTCTAGGGTTAGGGTTAGGGTTAGGGTTACGAGCATTAAAATAGAGTGCAGCTGTGCTGCAGCTTCCACATCTGCATGGCATCTGACACTCTAATTAGAGCCTCGGTGCAAACTGCGCATGTTCCAGGACCCCGACTCATTATGCGACACAGCAGACACGGAGCTTTTAAATGGGCAACTTAAATTAGCGGCATAGCAATTCTGGCGTACCGGTGCAGCAGCTTATAGACGGAGCTGCGCAGCATATAGAAAAGAAGCGGGGAAAAGCAGCACATTTTTAATGCCGCTTCTTCCCGCTTGGGGCGTGCGGGTGGCGTGTTCATGGCGGCATTCAGGTAAGGGCCGTCTGAAAGCTATACCTTCATGACATCATGAACACACCCCTTTTTGCCCGTCTGTATCCCGCCCATATAAACTCCATATCTTCAACTACATAGCAGAAAGTTACAGTCTCCTGAAAGCTGGCAACAGTAGTTATCTATTGCATTTGGCCAGTTCAGAGGTCTAAAAATTTCACTGAGTTTGTACCAAAATGTTGTCCATCAAAAAGGGCAGAAAGAACCTGATTTCAAAAATTTTGATGCAGGAAAAAGTGAAACTTACACAGAAACCTAAAAGAACTCTAATAATATGTGAGCATTTTACAAATGTTTTTTTCTCTCTTTGTTAAACTTGTAACAAAAAACAACAACCTTGCAAATCAAACTAACAAACAGAACTGAGAGCTGAGAAGGTATGTTTGAGTATATCCAAAGAACACACTAATATATTATGTCTGTCTTTAGTCTTTAATCAATTATGCTTTAGAAAAATGACATTTATTTTCAGGAAATACCATTTTGTGGTAAGATTAGAATTAAAAGCCCAGAACAACAGCAGGAAACCTTTCCTGTTTAATTTGCTTTACAAGAAACAACACTGTATTCCTGTGTAGTAGTTTAGCTACACTTTCTCTTTTCTTTAAGATTCTTCCAAAGAAAGCAATTGCACAATCTCTTTAGGCATCCTTGTTATTGTAGAAGTTTTCCATCCTATTTAAACTCCTGGATCTCCTTCAGAATTTGAAACCCCTTGCTTCTTGACATATTCTCAAGTGAATCATGAATTGAAAGTTGTTGACTCTTTTGTATCTAATAGCATTCTCTGAAAGCTTCCAAAATTCATTCTCATCTCCTAATCAATTATTTTCTGGATCTGCAGATCAGGCTTTCAGATTAACATTCTAGGTGGTGGACAATATTTTTAATAATGTATATATTGTATATCTAATCTTTTTTAATTTTAGAAAAATGCTAGGAATATCTCTTGAAATATCTGTATCACTCCCTTCTACCACATAAGAATGCCAGGGGCAGCTGACATCATAGTAAAACAATTTAGATGACACATTATGAGGCCAATCAGAATCACCTGTAACAGATAAAAACCAATCTTTTAACAAGATAACAAGGGGTTAGTTCAGGCCAATGAATCAGCCCAGCAAGCCAAAGCCTTACTGGGGAAAAACATTTTGACCAGGGAAGTGGAAGGTCAAGAGAGAAGAGACCAAGGAGCACCTTCCTGGGCAGGAGCCTATCAAATCTTATCAAGGTCCATCTGGAAATCCATCTTCCCTAGGGAAGAAAGGCATGATATATATGTAATAAATAATAGAAGTACACTGTATCTGCATTAAATATATGTTAAAACGGTAATGCTGGATTACAAGGATTGCAGCTTTACACACAGTAGGTCCTATCAGGTGTTTTACAATTTAATTGCCATCATCCTATACTGCTGCCTATCCTGGCTGGACATGATGAATACAGCGGTCCAACAACATCAGACAAACCCAGTTTAGGGAAGGTTAGTCTATCTAATCTAATATCCTATTAAGCAGCTAGCCAGGTGTCTCTGGGAAAACCCACAAACAAGCTTCAAAAGCAAGCAATCCTCTAAGAAAGTGGGAGAAGAGAGCCCATTCTTCCGGGGAAGGTCTATTGGGGTTCACATGTTAGCACCATCTGCTTTTCCCCAGGATGTAGTGGGAGGTCTGCATGAGACTAGATAAGAGAGCCACAGGTTATCCAGTCCTGATCTGTATGCATTTCATACAAAATGATACGTGTGCATGCATATATTTTCAGTTCTTCTAAAGTTCAGAAGAACCAGCTCACCAACAGTTATTTAAGTGTTGGCCTTTGTGTGCACAGATTTTAGAAATGAGAAATTAAAATCCAAGCATGTCTGTAACAGTTGAATCCTGAAAAATAACCTGGTTTGGATTGCTGTGGGGAACCCATGCCTCAGTGTTTAGTCCAGCATTACTGAGCAAGGAAAGCATGCCTAGGTGTTGTTCTCTTATATGGAACAACATTCTGCTTCCAGACTAGGACAAAGTTTGCTCATTTTTTAAAAGGAACATTTACTGCTCAATAAAATGCCTTAAAAAATTCCACCTAAGAAAGAGCAAGTCTCATCAATGATGAAATAACTGGGCCTCTGTGAGAGATGCACCATTACCTTCTCTGCCAACAAAGCATGCATGCTTGTTTTATTAGGTAGCTGAAATTTATTTCACTACCAGTTTCACATACTTGGGTTTTGTTTCGTTTCTAAAAACACAGGTCTGATATAGTGGGCTGTTTTCTAAAAACCTCTTGGAACAGACAGTCCTTACACAAATTCCACACTGGTGCCAACTTTTAATAACCTTGCATTGCCAGGTTTCAGGGTGCTGGCTGAAGTCACATAGAACTGCTGTCTTTTTTCCAGGCAGGGCAGGAGACAGAGCAGCACTGGAGAAGGGGTAAAATTCTCCATATTTTGTTTGGGCAGAATGGGATGTGAGACCAAACTAGGGACAGGAAAGTTAACAGGAAAATATTAATGTGTTTAGTTAACTGCTAATTAGTTATCTAGCCTTGGTGGTGCAGTGGTTTAATGTGGGTACTGCAGCCAAAACATTGTGAGTTCAATCCTGCAGGGCTCCAGGCTGACTCAGCCTTCCATCCTTTCATAGGTCAGTAAAATGAATACCCAGCTTGTTAGGGGCAACTGGCTAACTCACTATAAACTACTTAGAGAGTGGTATAGAAATGTTGTGCTATTGGTATAGCTACTAATAAGCTTTAAAAATCTGATTCAATAGCATTTAGATCAGAAAGGGAAACTATTTCAACTAATACATTTATTAAATTAAGTTTATGTGAAAAGTGTGCATTAAATCCTACATCATGGAACAAAGAAATGCCTTCTGTGATTTTATTTCCCACCTCTCCTTGCCCCAACTTGAATTGGGAGAAAAGGACACAGATGAATGAATATTTGGAAAACTCAAGTTTTCCACCCATCCTATCAAAATGCTCTTTTGTGTTTTCTCTCTTTCTCCATTCTTTACAATAGGGCTGGGGCAACTAGGGAAGACTACAGGGCCACATTAGCCCCCTAGGAGACCTTGGAGGGATGCACCTCCCACAAAGAAACAACAACAGCAGCAGCAGCCTCAAATGCCTCTGTTGGGTATGGGAGCATCTTCACATGTTTTGGATTTCAAAGAAAGGCCTCCCCTGGGCTTAAATTGGCCCAGGGGGGGCAGCAAAGTATGGTGGAAATACATGCCATACCTTCCAGTAGGCATTTTCAAGCATTTCTGAGGTCTCTGTGTGTGTGTGTGTGAAAATTTTAGCAAAAATTGTTTTTAAACCCAGTGAACCTGGAAGAGCTGCAAATGAGGTGGAAATGCCATCCACATCCCCTAGCCTAAAGTGAATTTGGATGCATTCTGGAACAAAAAGAAATTGACCTTGGGGAGCCTTGAGGACCACAAAAACCACCTCCCATTTTCCCTTTTGTAAATTTAGTGGGGGGTTTTTAGTGCAGATGAGGCTCCTCTATGCAGTGTCAAGTATATAAATCTGTTGGACCACCTGAATACAAAGAAAACCACCCTTATTCCAAGCTCAACTTTTTTTTAAAAATCGATTAATTTGGAATGAATACTCTTCTAACCATAATTTTTTAAAAAGGAACAATCCCTATAGACATTTGCAGTGGTTTGAATGTTGTGTGACCATAATATTGTCATTCTCCTTTGTACAAAACATTGGCTGCTGCACTGCTGAAATAATCCAGTCTGACACTGGATTCTGACTTTACCTGCCATGGCTCAGTGCTAGGGAACTCTCTGACAGAGAAGGTTAAATGTCTCACAGAACTACAGTTCTCAGAATTCATAGCACTGAGCCATAGCTGTTAAACTGGTGTCAAACTGGAATATTTGTGCAGTGCAGATGCAGCCATTGTAAACTAACAAAAAGCAAGAAACAGCAGTCCAAAATAGCTAGGATTTAGTTAAGGAATCTCTTAAGAATTGTAAAATTGGTTGGCTCTTTAGCACGACCTTTAATTTAACAATTTAATAACTTAATTAAAAACTTAACTCTGGAATTAATTTAATGTTGAATTTTAACTTAAGACAATCAAATTAAAAACTGAATTTAATTAAGTGATCTGTTATGACAAAAATGTCTGATTTAATTGATTTTAATTAGTTTCTATCACTGGACCTAGCAGGAATGTCCACAATTATTCTGGTTACTAAGTGTGTTTGTCTGCCTGCTTGCCAAAAATGCTTTGGGATTTTTTCCTTGGCTCTGGGTTGTGATGTCACCTGATTAGACAGGCTTAATCTATATTCTGAGTGCTTTTACCATGACTGCCCTCAGAAGGCAGAGGTAAGGAATTATTTATCATTTGGAAGCAAAAGAAAATAATGTAGACAAATTGCTCCCTTCATTATAACTGACATGATTAGCATGTGTTTTGCACTAGGGTATCTGAACTAAAGAACAAAATGTATTCTAAGACGTAGCTTATGGAGCCATCTCAAAACCCATTGTTTGGCTGAACATTTCCATATTGCCTTCCACAGTATGAAACTGGGATGGCAATTTAGTCTGGGCCCAAAGCATTTGAAATGTTCTCCTGCTTAGCCACAGAAGGCACATCTCAAGAACTGTATAAGACACAGCTGCACTGGCAAGGATCTCTGCAAGTGTGACAAAAGCAATAATGCTCTCCAGATGTATAACTGAGTGTTCTGTTCTTCTCATCTGAGTTACACAGAGGTTCTGTCCTCAAGTTTCCAAAGGTTCATTCATGGCTTCTCCTATGTGCATTCTTGCTGAGGTTCCCAGGTTTGGTCTGAAAGTACCTATACAGGAGGCTTGATGAAGCCAAGAAAATTTTTTGAGGGGAGGTCAGTCTGGTCAGAAGGGCTGGCATGGAAGGGAGCAGTGCCCCCCAAAAGGAGTCAAGCTATCCCTCACCCCGTTTTCAGATTTTCTGTCACTATTTGAAAGAAGGGCATTATACCATGTGGGGAGGTGAAGAATAGACAAAATACAATCTGTGAACTATGTGAATCATCTGATCATCTTCTTGCAGACTTCTGTTTTTTAATTGGCATTGCAATTTTCCACTTCTCACCCACCTAGAAAAATACTTTGCCCCTTCTGTGCCACCTCCCATATTTTTTTTTTCTCTAGTTCCAGCATTATTGTCTGATGTGAACACTTGGGAATCCTACACATAAAAACACTTGGGAATCTACATATAAAAAGATGTGTGTTAAGGCAGCAAAACTGTCTTGGTGGTGAAATGGTTAAATGCCAGTACTGCAGCCACAAGGTTGTGAGTTTGATCCCAGGCAGGGCTCCAAGGTTCATTCAGTCACCCATCCTTTCGTAGGTTGGTAAAATGAGTACACAGCTTGTTGGGGGCAATTGGCTTACATATTGTAAACCACCTAGGGAGTTCACTGATGAACAATATAGAATGTACTTGCTATTGCTAAAGATAGGTGTAAAGAAAACTGTATTTTGTGGCTTTAAAGTTGACAAATAGGCTCTTCTGTTCTCTGTATTCTGCAGATGTCTAGGAAACTTAGCAATATGGGTCATGGAAAGCATATAACTAATCACATGCTATAAGAAGTACTCATCCTCACTGTCTGTATATTGGAAGACTACACATGAAATGGTAAGATGAAAAGACATGCTAAAGGGCAAATGTATGAACGCAGCTCAGTATATGCTTTGAATGCAGGAAGTTCCAGGTTCAATCCATGACATTTTAAGGTAACACTGGAAAAATTCCTGCCTGAAACCCTAAGGGCTATTGCTAGTCAATGTCAACAACACTAAGTTAAATAGACCAAGGGTTTGATTCAGCAGCATTAGGCAACTTCATATGCTCCTAGCCAGGTATAGAAATTCCCACAGCAAATGATTCTGAGTACTGAGCAATTTGTGTCGAGCTTTATTCTAGAACAATTAACAATGTTGCTTGGGCTAGCTTTCAGTTTTCAGCTAATTTTTCCATCTGACTCTAACCCCCCCCCCCCCAAAACAGCCAGAATACAGCAAACCACTGCACCTGTAAGCAGTTTCTGTCAGTCTTTTAGATCATCTCTATCTTTCATTTGCCTTGCGGAGAAATAGGTGTCCAAGCACTCAGGTCTAAACCTTTAAGCCAAAAGATCATGTCTCAAGTCTATTTAGTCAAAACATGTTCCTCTTTTTGATACATACATACATACTTACATACACATACACACACACACACACACATCCTGTGCTACAAGCAAAGTAGAAATCTTCTGAACCAAAATTTGCATTATAGATACCTCTGGGATAAATTAATGTATATTTCATCAGTCCTAAATTCTAACAAAATAGTGTGTGTATCCTAATAATTTTAACTTTGTGTTTTGTTTTGTTAAAAATTGACTTCTGATTGCAAAGTTTTTAGCAGTCATGTTGCATATTCTGTATTTTTTCCAAAGAAAAAGGTGATCAGAGGAAGAGGATGACAGACTTTAGATTTTGAGTATTATCTAACTGCATAATATCTGGCACTGGTTATTGCTTTGATTTGTATGACCAGGATGCAAAACGTCTACCAACATATTAAAACAGAAATTAACCTGTTTGTACCATTAAATCACCAACTACAATATTTTAAAATCCTCAGTATTAAAAACAAAACTAAAATATTATTAAGTCCAGTTTATCTGTTTAAAACCTATGTCCATCATCTGTTAATCTGTTAACAGTTGAAGACTTGCCTAAAAAAGAAATCTTTGCATGTTAGAGTCAGTCCTCCTTATCCACAAAATTTTTATCCACGACTTGAAAATATTCCAAAAAAGTATAAATTCCAAATAAGAAAACTTGATTTTCCATTTTATATAATGGGCACCATTTTGCTCAGCCATTATATTTCATGGGACTTGAGCATCCACAGATTTTGTTATCCATGGGGGATGCTGGAACCAAACCCCAGCAGATAACAAGGTCCCACTGTATAACTTTGATTTTAAAAATCCAGGAAATTTTAAAAAGATACTTCTTTTGTCCTTTCTTCATAACAGACTAAACCTGAAGAGAAATACTGTATGCAGCCATTCATGACAGAGAAGCCCTTTGTCTGAAATCCCAATTTCAGACAAATAAAAAAAGAACTATGGCCTTATACAGACAGGCCAAAATAAAGCTGCTTTGGGTCACTTTGGAGGTATGCTGTTTCAATGATGCATGCGTACTAAGAGTCTGGAAGCTGTGTCAAAGCTGCGCTCTAGTGCTTAGGACTGAATTGTGGCTTTGGTACGCATGCATCATTGAAACAGCATACCTCTAAAGTAACCCAATGCAGCTTTATTTTGGCCTGTCTGTATGGGGCTACAATTCATCAGTTAATTCAGGAGGTCCAGTCTGATTGGAAAGCCTAAATACCCTAAAAGCACCAGATCCGGTCTGATTCTTGGAAGCTAAGCAAGACCAACCTTGGTTAATACTTGGATAAGAGAGCAGCAGTGAAAACCTTGTGTCAGAAGAAGGAACTGGCAAAGCCAACTCTTGAGTACTCCTTGCCTAAGAAAACCCTATGAAATTCCTGGGGTCATCATAAGCTGACAGAGTGAAGGAACACTCTGCTTGAAGTTAACAACTGGATTCAGGCCTTTGCTTCTGGTAAGACTTCATAATGTTACTAAATTTACAGATTTCACTGGACACTTTGCCATACTTCCTGCTCCATCTCTAACTCTCTAAAAACAGTTCTAACCCCTTCTTGGGGGGGGGGGGGGGATACATTTCATGTGCTTTTTAAACAGAAAATGCACTTGTTTGCCATGTAGACAGCAGAGAGTGTGCACACATGCACAGCATATGTATCTTCAAAAACTTGGAAAACTTCCCAGTCTGCTCATTTGTACTTCAAACTTGGAAGGAGTGGCACTTCCATAAGATTTCCAACACTTGTCTTTCTGATATTTGATAAGCTTAATTCCAGCAAATTTAAGCTAATTCTGACAAAAGAAGAGAATTAAGTTATGGGCACTCCCTGTTTTTAAGAAGTTAAAATACAAGGCTTATTTGCACAACCATTATTGCTCCCATTGTCTGAAATCTGGCAGGCTTTATCACCTCAGACCATCCATTATGTATTTAATGCAATTCTGCCATCCCACTGTCCCCACATAGTTACAGCCATTTGTTGTTTTCCCCCACAACATTCAAAGAGAAGACATAAGTATACAGATTCACTTGAAGCGAGACTTTGGTTTAGAGATAAAAAGAATCAGATGTTCTCTGGAATGGAATCGGTCCAATGAAGAAAGGACCCTCTTCCAAATCACCAAAAAGACGTCCAAATCAAATATTGTGATCAAAGCCCATGCTACAGTTAACCACAAATAAGTACACATGTGTAATACAGTAAGGCTAGTTCTGGCTTCTTACATTCATTGGGAGAAAAAAAAACATCTCTTTGACAAGCCAATGTTAAGTCAACCAAATGGGTGCTATAAAGCTATTACTGATACTTAGGAATTAAACCCAAAGAGTCAACAATCATGGAGTATTTTGCATTTTTTTCATCCCCAAAGGCTATATAACATTCCACATGTAGGTTCTATGAAAGGCATTTTGTACTTAGCCCAGCAATAACAGGAATGATTTGTAAGGCTGCCAGAGAAGATGAAATCCTGTTTCTCCCAAAACATGTTACTTACTTTACTGTATATGCTATTCCATGATTCAAAGAAATGCCATGAGTTGGATGTCCTTGTATGAAATTTCATAAAGGACCACTGTTGATCAATACAACAAACTTCTAGCTGCCATGTGTTTGAAGTTTTACTTTGAACATGCCATGGAATCACTTCAGAATATATGGCTTTTGCCATTATAAGCCTTTTAAAAATTATACTGATAAAACATCATAACAGCTAACATTCTGCTACCTTGAGTTGCTATATTGGGAGAAAGGCAGGATATAAGAAAATAAAATAAATAATGATCATAATATGTTCAGTGGGGTTCAGCAGCTCACAGTTGAACTTATACAGCATTCACGCAATTCATTTCAACACTATTTCTATGTGAATGCTACCTCTAAGACAAATTCACATAGCATTTATTTATTTATTAGCTTTTAAGGAAGCTGACCTGGCTTCACTAAACCTAGATGAGTTCCTCCCATCTGCCTGGAGATTCTACATCCAACCATGTTGTAGGGATACACAAGTTTGTGTATCTTTTTCATCTAGACAGGGCTCACCACAAGATGTGGGGAGATATAATCCTTTTTTCTGTAATCTTGTTTTAAAAAAATAATTTTCCAAGTAGACAAAAGACTTGTACAGAAATCAGGGCCATGAAACATATGTTTTATTAGTCCTTTCATATATTTTGCCACTACGTTTTCAAACTTTTTAACAGCAAGGATTGAAAACTTGCTGAATATGTATTTCACAGAGTTATTACCTCTGCATTTTTGTGATCAAGAATTTATAGGTCCTACGTGTTCTACACAATGTTCCTAATATATATGAAACGTCTGGTCTAAATTGCTAACCTCTGTATTAGATCTACACCATAGATACATAAGCAGTATCAGTAGTAAAATCAATGGCGGGGTACAGACCCCCGCTTTGCGGCGGTCTGCCGCCGCTGCCAGTAGGTCCGTGGGGGAGCCAGAGCCTTCACACGGCCCGACTCCCGCGCGGACCGAAAAAGAAGCTCCAAAATGGAGCTTCTTTTTCCGTCGCGTTTGCGACGTAGCGAGGCGCCAGGGGCGCGTTCGCTACGTCACAAGCGGCGCGACGCGTATGGACGCTCAGCGTCCGATACGCAAAGATGGCGCCGGCCATGTAGAATGGCCGGCGCCATCTTGTACGGACAGAGTCCGTACTAGGCCCAGGGGCATCTATAAGAGACGCCCCTTTTTTAAAATGGGACGTCCGGAGGACGTCCCAAATGGCGGTGCAGAAAGCACCAATGTGAAATAAACTCATATCGCACCTCTATTATTGGGTACCTCAAACTTCTTGCACTGCTCATTCCTCAAAATAAAACATACAGGTTGAAACCAATTGCAAATCCCAACTAGAGGAGTTGTTTGCTGTCAGCTCAACTTTGAGTTATGGTGACCCTATGAGTCCACATCAACAGCCCCATTCTGGGTGTGGCAAGCTTAGGGCCATTGTTTCCTTTATTGAGCGGTCCTTCTGTAATGTGTCTTTTCCAAGTAGAGTAGACCCTTTTAATTAATGGGATTTACATTGACTTGTCATTCAACATCTAACTGAATGGGTCTACGTTAATTTGGACTAGCGACTGCTTTTAGGCCATAATTCCTGAGTAAAGTCTGTGGAAGCTACAAGATAAACCTCAGCTTCAACACTACTAAGCATGTCTATGGTATAATCTGCGCTGCAGAAATAATGCAGTTTTACCTTGCTTTAATTGCCATAGCTCAATGCTCTAAGATTTATAATTTTGAGAGATATTCAGCCTTTCCAGTTGGAGAGTACTGGTGCCACAACAAACTACAAATCCCAGGATTCCATCGCATTGTGCCATGGCAATTAAACCAGTGTCAAACTACATTATTTCTGCAGTGCAGATTAGACCTGTGAGGGTTTAAGTTAAATCTGGCACTTGGGTCACTGCCTATATTAAATCATGCAGGCTCTTTCATTGTTGCTAAGAGTCCCATTGCTCCATTTAATTTTTCCAGCTATGAACTAAAATCGAGATACTTAAGACGAAAAGTAAAACAGATTTTACTTTCTTCCTGAAAATGAAGGACATATATCATCGACTTACTTTACTTCTTCCTGCCCTGAATCTTAATTGTGTTGCTTCAGAAGGGGATGTGAACAAGCAGAATAATAGAGGATTTAAAAGAACTTTCTATGAATTTAAGAAGGATAGACTCAGGTCCAAGACAAAAACCCAAAACTAAACTGCTTTGAATTGCAAAAATAATGGTGCATCCCGTCTCATTTCTTTTCCTCTATTTAACACTTTATGTTAAGGGAGAAGCTGCCAACAGACACAGAAGTCTCGCTCTTTACACATGTGCTACATTAACACTTGTTTTGTGAGGGATAGCATTCTGCCTTTTGCAGCTCCAGCTGTTCATGCTGTTTCCTTCCATGGTTATAGCAGCTCCTTTTTGAGCAAATTGAAAATGTGTAACGTGAGATATTCAAGGACAACATAGGATGTTTCGAAATAAAAACAAACTAGGCAAAAATCTCACATGCTCTCAGCCTCAGAAGGAAATAAATAACCTCCATTGAAGAAATCATGCCAAGAAAACCCCATTGAAGCCTTAGGGTCACCATACATTGGAAATAATTGAAGACACACAACACACACACACATATGGAAACCTAGTTTGGATTGGAATTGGAAGAACTAAGGGAAGAGGAAGGTTTGGGAATAAACACCCAGTAAGAAAAAAAAATCATCTGTCTTAAAACAGGGATATTAATCTTAATAATTATTCATTCTTGCCATAAAGAATGAATAACTCAAATGATTTGCTCCCTATTGCAAGAGACTCCTCCAAACTGATGCAGTTTGAGAACTATTTACAGATCAAGACTTATTGTGTACAAACCCCCCACATACAAAAATTGGCATATTTGATGTAGGAAATTTCTGTTTGCACAAAAAAGTTCAAAAATATCCTGGGTTTTATGCTGAAACAATGTGGTTGACCATGGACAAATTTTGTGTGTCTACATTTTCCTTTTTGGAGTTTTCCAACAATCAGGCAACTGTCTTTTTGTCAAGGAGTTATGATGCTTGCAAATATTCTTCCCTTTCCTACTTAAAAATCTCTCATTTGGGACCAATTTTTTTCCAGTGTTAATTTCTGTAAACTCTACATATTGAGATTAGTTTGGAAAATAATCTTATGAAAGGGCCCCAGAATCTTATAGATAGAACAATACAGGTAATTCATTCATCTTGCTAAATATGGTCTTCTGAACTAAGAATGTTCTTACAGTTCCATGAGCAATTTTTGAAAAGAAGGCTAAACAAGAAAAAGCAAATGAGACATTACATGCAGCACACTCTAATCAGAGCAGAGACACATTTCACAGCCTGAGAGAAAATTCAGAGCAATTCATAACAGAAAGGGGCTCCAAAATTTGCTCATCCATTCACTAGTCTTCTCTCTCTTCAAATGAGCACAGCATACAGAAGGATAGGTATCTTAGGCCACTGTCATAAAAGAAAAGTGGGTAAGCTGCAGTCCTGGTGCTAACATGTTGAAAAGCTGAAGCATGTCCAGAGGGTGACCAAAATGATGAAAGGTCTGAAAACCGTGCCCTATGAGAAACAGCTTAGGGAGATGGATATGTTAAATTATTGAAATTATTTAGGGAGCTGGGCTTTTTTAAACCCTTAACTCTCCTGAGTGCCCAGGCCACCCAAGAAAAATAAATACAGATGCATCATTAGATGTGCGAAGTACCTCTTCTGAAGGCTTCCATGAGTTTCTACTAACAGTTAAATAGGCTGCAATTTTCCACCATACTGTACAACATCAAAAATACCTGCCTATACACAAACTTCCAGCCACTTAGAGGTTCTTGCTTTGTGTTGTTTTTAGTTGGGGAATCTTTTTAGTAACCCACTTGACCCACACAAGTTTCCAGGAGCATAAAAATGACCCTGGGACCAGTCACATTTGCTCACCTCTGAAATTTTTCTAAAATGCATAAAAAGTTTAAGTCAAAACTTTTACCTGACAAAGTATTTGAACTACTCTATTCAGTGGGCTGCCAGCATGAATATTTCTGTTCACCCAGAGTTTTAACATGTCATAGTGAACAGTTTACCTATATATGTTCCCATATAGTGCCTCTTACCCACCTATCCACACCAATTGTAAATGAGTATCAACTATAAACCAACTGATTATATACAATTGTCTCTAAGTAAATGGTATTAATCAGATTTCTTACATATTGGCAACTAATGCTGTCCAGAAAAAAGGTGAGGAAATTCTCTGCATTCAAGATGCACTACAGAATTCACTGTATCATAACACCTCTGAGGAAACAAATGCAGGCAATTTGCAGTTGCTTTCTTGTGTTAATGAAGAATACCTCATCTATCATGGAGCAAATCTGCCCACAAATGGTCATTTCAACACAACAGAGAACCATATGTCTTTAAATTTATTGGAAGATTTCAATTCTTTTTCTTTCTGAAAGAAAAACACCAGGAGATGGTATGGCTGAAGCCCTACTAAAAAGGCAGGGATTGAAAAGTAGAACCTTATCACCCTAGAAAATATGTGCTTCCAAACCTGTTTGTCAAGGTAAAAAAAAAAAGTGCAATTGTGGGATGGATTTTTCTCACAACTATCATTTCCCCTGTAAATATCACTCCAAGCCATTTCTACCTCTTTCAAGCTTATTCCTGACCAGCTGGGAACTCTGCAGTTGCCACAAAGTTGCAAAAGCCAAGCAAAAATATATTTAAATAACATTTTATCTCTCTAAATGCCATTATAATTAAACACACAAAGTATAAACTTTATAACCTTAAGGAAGGAAAATGGAACTGATGTCAACCTGGCAATACAGCTTGAAAATGCAAGAACATTCAATAATGTTCACCTCTGATAACTTCACTCCTCATGTACAATTCCCTCCAAATATCTAAACATTCAGGAACATGTTATTTTGCCAATAAAGTGCCTTTGTTTCTTAATTTTTTTAAATAAAAGTAGTATACTTAAAGGGATTGTTTAGCAATACAGCTAAACTGAATGTTTTTACTCTTTTAAAAAATCATATATAATAGTCCAAATTTTGACAAGAGATCTAGATGCAAACTATGAGTTTCTATTATGAATTATGTCTATGTGGGTATATGTACTTATAGGTTTTTAATGATACCTTCTATACTTTTTTATTTTTTCAGATATTAAACATAATTCAAAATTGCTTGGATTACAAAACAAATTGCAAGGTTCAGTATTATTCTGCCAGATAGGATCTAGTGTTGATTTCATGTTCATTTCCCCTCCACAATAATAATTTAAATCCGCATAAAAAGACACACAGTGACCATTTACCAGTATTCTCAAGTGAATATCCAGACAAAGCAAATGCCTCTAAGTAAGTCAATGAAAAACATGGAGGCACACTAAACCAGAAACTTAACTGAGGAATTTCTCATGTTCATGTTTTAAAGCATGAATAACATATAAGCATCACAATAGCAAACATTGCTGCCTGTCTCACTCAAAGTCATAGTGATATAGAATAATGCCTATAGCTTCTAAACCTGAACCAGTGTTGTTGCCATTTAAGTACCACAGCACTATAAAGAACGTAGTTTATTTACACTAAGAGTTCTGAAACATGCAGTGAATTCATGTTTAGTCAAAAGTAAATCTCACTAGCACAGTGTATATTGGTTTGAGTGCTGGACCAGGACTCTGGAAGACCAGGGTTCAAATTTCCACTTAGCCATGGAATTCAACTGGGTGACTTTGGATGTGTTACACCTGCTTAGCCTGTGTCCCCTCTAAATAAATTTGGTCAAGAAAATCCTATGGCAGAGTTGTAGTAAAGTCATGGCCCACTTGAAGACACCTAACACCACAGTCTAACAAACATCAAATGGGACAAAGTTTCAAACAAGTATACATAAAATGGTAGCCTTCAAACATAACACTTTAGTAAGCCATGGTTGCCACCAACTATACATTTGTCACAGAGCTGCAAAAAATCCAACTGTTTGCTCTGCAGAATGTATGCATTCAGATCATTCACCATATTCCTTTTTTAAACTGTTTACAAACTTCAAATTTATAAGGCATTCCTCTCTCCTTCCAGTGCAATCAGGATACAAAGGTGGCTATTTCACTGGAATAACTCACTTTTTTCTATGCTACTCAGGCAACTGACAATAAGAAATACAGTGATGCCTTAAAATACTATAAACTTTCAACTCAGATGGACTCAATTTTTCTACACAATTTTTCTATTAATTAAACCAATCATTTAAACAAGCCCTACGCTACTTAATCCACACACACTTGAAAATGTTCCAACACTGAGAGAAATATGATTAATAGCATTCAGGCTATTAAATTTAGCCTCTGAAAGACTAGCACATGTTTAAGTAGCCATTTCTTTTTTAAAAATCTAGCATATTTTTAAGTAGCCGTTTTTTAAAAAGTCTAGCTTAGTTTGGAAGACAATAGTTATCAATGAGGCAGTGCCAGTCCTATCAAGGACACTTACATCTGTGATACGCAATACCTGTTGGCATTCTTCATAATAAAAAGAAGCTATTGGAGGGTAACATTGTCCCAGTAATGCCTTTAACATTTCTGATACAGAGGACTGGTTATGTTTGGGGTAGGTTAGCCATGCCTTGCATTTCAGCCTCTTTAGTCCAACCAAGATTAGTAAACTCAAGGACATAAATGTAAGAGGAGCTTGCAATCCCCTTTATACAAAAGTATCAGTCTTTACAGGAAAGCTCCCTTTACAACAAGTGCCACAAAAGTAAACCAATGATTACACCTACCATTGAAGTCACACTATCAAGCTATTTTGTATGATTCACCTCTTATGCTCCTCTGTTGGCTTTTTTAAATTCCTAGAAAGCTTAGGCACAGTAAGAAATGAGCCTGAGCAGCAGGAATGCACTGTCAGCACCTTAATTAGTAATAAGCATTCTTCTTTAATCCTATCAAAACTAAAGGCTTGCTAATCTGTAAACAACTCTTGCTTTTACAGAGTAGAGTCTTTCGTCTCTATCTCTAGGCAGACAGATGGAAAGACAGACAGATATAAGAAAAGTAAACTTACTGTTCTAGGGATTGGTGGAGAAAGTGATCCATTAGACATATATGGGTCGTTATTCATATTTGGCATCATGATATACCCAGAATAACCAGAGTAAGATGGTCCTTTACTGTATAAACCACCATCTGTGTGTTTGCCTGTGAAAAATAAGAATTGTTAATAAACCTACTACTTAAGGTTCTAATGTAAAAAACTATAAGAAATTTCCATACAAAATGACAACTGATATTCTTCCAGCATTTTATATTTTAAAACATGTTTCAGTTTTTACTGCCAGGGTTTACCTCTTTAAATTTCTTTGACTTTTTAGGATATTGTTAAACTGGGCATAAGTTTTAACTGAGTTCTACTGCCTGATGTTTGGCGCATTTGGAGATAGAGATGACTTTTCCCAAAAGAAGGAAAACTTCATCAGTATCACCACCTCAACCTACTGCAAACCTGTGATATTAACATTTTAAATAAATATGAAGATATTTCTTAAAAGTGGCTTCAGTCTTCTGCAGGGTACAACTGAGATGTTCCAACTAACTTTGGTGCTTATTTAAAAAATGATCCCTCTTGTAGTCAGTATACGTGGGGCATGAACAAGTTTATTCTGATCGTGCCAATTAGAAGCAATTAAGGAGAAAAAGAATTCAGGCTGGCATACAACAGTACCCTGCTGCTAGTACTGGGACTATTCATCATAGGGGGTTCCATGTTTAATCTGCTTAAAGGCTAATTTAAATGATAATAGCTGTTTTACAAGTACCCAGACAGAAGCTGAAATGCTAAATTTTACAGAGTTCACT
>NC_056526.1:166569136-166630412 GCF_019175285.1 Sceloporus undulatus | reverse complement strand
TTACAAGTCTTATTGACAAGAACTACCAAACCTTTCACTGCTATTCCCCAACAACAAGAGATGTTTCTGTGTTCACTGATCTGAAATCAATAGATTCTGCTGTAAGAATCATGTTCACCTAACCAGTGTCATGGGGGGGGGAGGGAGACCCTCATGAAGTCATGCAATTTGAAGGCCATCCAAAATATTTAGTTAATTAGCACTTCAGATGACCACTGTGCTGTTTGAATTATGCTGATTCCTACTTCACGCTTTAGTGATCACTCAAGTAACCTCTCCTGAACTTTTTAAAAAAAGCAGAATCAGAGGGGTAGGTAGCAAATACAATTGCCTCCTGGTAGGAGAAAATGGACATCTGCTTTCTTATAAAGTAGATGTAAGAATGGATCCTCCTCATGCTACATACTAAATTGTTTGGGTAACTGGAATAATCTGTGGAAACATGGATATAGCATAGGGGCACAAAGGAACAAGCAAACCTTTTGACAAGAACTTTCAAATAGGATACACATACACATACACACAACCACTAATATACAGATACTCCATCAGTTGGTGGCAGGTTGCCACATGAACCTGCTCACATTATACAGATACTAAAGAACTCAGTTCATTCACTTATACACACACATTTTTCCATCTCAACAAGACAAAGTAGCAAAATCTGAAACCTGTGTAAAGTTTATTTTTTAAAAAAACCCAATTCTTGTTCTCTCACCTTCCTCATGATGTTCTCTTCCTTTCTCATGGTACGTTTCCTGAGGCTGGACTTGCCTGGTCACCTAGCCAGAAAGAAAGCACCAAATGTCATCAACCACAATTCTTTCCACTTCACCTTTTTTAGTCCTTGCTGAAAACCGATAGTGTCCAGCTGCTGCAGAACCACTTCCTAATTTATATGCAATGAGATGATGAGCCAAAACAGGAGGGAAATGTTTTAGATGTTCTTTCACTTTGCACAACTTTACTAGTTCTCCATTTTCAGTGACATAATGGCTTCCACAGTTTTTATATGGCACAACCACATTATTAGTTTAATTTAAAAAAGGCACTGAGACTCTCTGAACTACCAAAAATAAAAAACCAAAACACCTCTCTAGTTTGTTTTAATGTTGATAAGTTGCCCAATAGTTTATGCAAATCCTTTAAAGAGTTTATGACTAATGCTTTCACCTTGCTGATTTTAACCCAAGAAATTTCATGGCTACTCTAGACCTAATGGTATTATATGATCCTTTGATTCATACAAACCTGCCTATGCCATGAAAACTGATTTACAATTCAATCCTATGCATTTCTACCTAGAAACAAGTCTCACTTCATTAAACAGGACTTGCTTCCAGGACAGAAATCTAAGGAAGGAGGAACTCACAATATATTCCATCCTCAAACCAAAAAATAAAAAACATGTAATTATGCATTGCATAGGGTTGGTGCAGCAGACATAACAGTTAACCAAGCTACAAGGACTAATAGCTAACAAGCTTGCTTACTGGAAATACCAGATTGCTCTGACATGTATTATTTACTAGCAATAAAGTTAACAGGCCACAACTTCCAAATCAACCAGTTTACTCTCATGACTGCAGCCAGGATTGCAAATGGCATTGATTTTGAGGAGAATTTATTTCAAGCAGGTATGCTTGAACTAGTGTTTAGTGGTTTGAGTGTTAGACTATGACTCTGGAGACCAGGGTTCCAATCCAGCTCAGCTGTGGAAACCCACTGGGTGACCTTGGGTAAGATGCACTCTCTCGGCCTAAGGGATGGCAATGGCAAACCTGCTCTGAAGAACTTGCCAAGACAACCCTGCAATAAGTTTGCCTTAGGGTCTCCATATGTCCAAAAGGACTTGAGGGCACATAACAATGCTCAAGCCCATTCTACTCAGTATTTTTGTTACAGTCCCCATCCACTTTCCTAATACATTGCTCATATCAAAAACTGCCAGCAGCAAGAGAAGAAAGGGTTCCTCCTAACATGGAAGCAGCTACCCTCCAATGGTCAAGCCACTGAAGCAGGAAGAAGTGTGCTCAAGTTTTCTAAACATCTTTCATGCATCACTTTTTTCCCCGGAACATGCTCAGCCTCACTGAGGCTCAGGCTTGGTTAATGTGTGAGTCTGGATCATCCTGTTTCCTTTGGCAACAATAATTACAGTATCTATCTGTCTGTCTATCTATCTATCTATCTATCTATCTCTTGGAGGGCTGCCAACTGAAGGCTACTGTGCCTTTCTCAGTAAAGTACTGCCAAACTCTGCCCTGAGCCTATGGTTTAACTTTCTTGTTTAAGAGTTTAAACTGTAACCATTGAACCTCCCCCCTGAAGGATGCCTATCAAACTTTCTAGCATTTTGAGTTGCACAGCCCTTCATCCAATTCATTGCTCCCTCTTGAGCCCACCCAGGTGTATCCTTCCACATACTTTACTCCTTGCCCACATTCACAGCTAGGCAAAGCACAGAGTGTAACCGCGATAATATGCACAAGAATAAGTCAGGCACCACACTCAAGTTTTAATCTCAGGTCGGGTGTTTGGAAGGCTTGTGTTTCCGGCCTCGACAAACACAAGAGGGAACCCAGTAAAGGAGAAATCAGCTTTGCAAAAACTGGGTTTAAGGGGAGGAGAGGTGCAGTACCATGCTGACTACAAACGTCTCCTTTCCTTCCACTACAAAAAAAGGGAAGAAGGGGCATTTCAAGTGCAAAATCCTAAAAGTATGGGAATAAGGCAGGGACTTAGCCAAGGGAGGGGGGTTCTTGGGGTCCGGACCCCTCCCCTTCCATTAGAAAAATGGTGTGTGCTGCTGCACCGTCACACTCAAGCCCCATTATAATGGTGGCACGTAGTCTGGACCCCCCCCCTCCTAAAATCCTAGCTACATCCCTGAATAAGGGGATTGTTAACTATAGCGTTAGCTATAGGACCATGCTTGCCTCCTCACTAAAACCAGAAGAAAAGGGAGAAAGGGGCATTTCAAGTGGGGAATCTGTTCTGCAAAAACTTTAAAAAGTCTGGGTATCAGGGGAGGGTAACGATAGTACCCTCCTTGGCTCCTAACAGCCCCCTTTCCCTGGGAGAAGAGGCATTACAAGTGGAAAGCCAGTTTTGCAAAAACTTTAACAGTCTGGTTCTAAGGGAGGGGGGTGGCTGCGAAATGCCAGGCTTGCTTCTTCCTCCTCCCACAGAAGAAGGGGGAAGGGGAGAAGCAGTGTTGCCAAAACTTTAACCAGAAGGGGTATAATAATAAGGGGGAGGGTTGCTGCATGGGCCAGGCTTGCCTCCTCCTCCTCCTCCTCCTCCTCCTCCTTTCCTTCCACCAGACAAAATGAAAAGGGTTCGGAAAGGGGGAGGTTCAAGTGGAGTGAAAAGTAGCAGGAGATGAAAGGCCCGGGGAAGCGATACAGTCGCTGCTTTTCAACCCTCTGCCGCAACTCCAGAAAGGAAGGGCGCAGCAAAGGGACAACTACTTTCCAACTCCCTTCCCCTCCTCCTCCAATACACAGAGTTCTCACATAGTCACGTAACGTAACTACTCTCGGTGCTCCCGTTGGTAACCAGCCTTTGAAAACCACTAGTTACAGACTAGTTTTCTTCCACCTCCTCCATCAGCTGTTGCGCCATCTCCCCCCTTTTTGGTTTGCAAAGACCTAAAGCCAGTGGCTTTCCCTCCTCTTCCTCTCCCTTCCTCCTCTTCCTCCTCCCCCAAATGACCCGATGTCACAGCTGCCAAGGAGGACAAGGCACCTCCAAATGTAGGACGTGCGAGAACAACGGAGAAAGTGCCCCAAAGAAAAGCTGAAAGTAACTCCTCTCAAGCTTCTTAGCCAGGCTCAAAGTGGGGCCACATTTGGGGAATCCCTCCCTGGGTCCCACCTCGTGGCCGTTGCTGCTAGGGATGGTCTCGGACTCGTGGACCAGCGAGGACTTGATGTCGGCCAGGTCGCCCTCTTCCTCCGGGTGGCTGATCTCGGCGAAGATCTTCTCCTTCTGGGGGTCGCCCTCGTCCTTGAAGGGGATCATCTCGTCGGTGGCGCACAGCTCCGGGTCTCCTCCGCCTCCGCCGCCTCCGCCGCCGCCTCCGGCCCCCGAGAGCTGAGGCATCCCCCTGGCTGGCCTCCCCCAGTCTGCTCCGGAGCAAGGAGAAGGAGGGAGAGGAGGAAAGGGAAAGGGAAGAAGAAGAAGGAGGGAAGTTAGAAGCCTTTGGGATGGTGAGGAGCCCTGCTGGTCGCTCTCCAGTCTCTCTCGCAGGAGGACTCCCCTCCCCCCCCCACACACACATCTACCACACTAACCACACACAGACAAGCACACCTGCCACATAAGACACAGACACACATGGACACCTACCTCACACAGACACACCTACCACACAACACACACATACGTACACTAACCACAGAAAGACAGGCGCATCTGCCACACACAGACACAAACATACACACCTATCACGCAGAGACACGCAAACACACATATCACACTGACAAACATACACACCTACTACACACAGACACACCTACCACATACACACACAAACACACAGAGAGACGACGTATACACACTAACCACACAAAGACAGGCACACCTGCCACACACGGACCCAAACACACATACATACCTAGCACACACAGACAAACATTTACACCTACTACACACAGGCACCTACCACACACATATCACACACACACACACACACATACACACACTAACCACACAAACATACATACAGCACACATACACATGTACCACAAACATTAATACCTATCACACACAAACAAATATACACACCTACCACAAAGACACAGATACCACATACATCCCATATCACGCACACATTGACACACTAACCACACAGACACCTACCACATAGAGACACACAGACACACATGCACACTTACCACACAGCCATACACACAAACACAGAGGCAGACACACACTTGCCACACAGACACACACACTTCCACAAGCCCCTCAGCCTAATGTGAGGGCCTTCACACCCCTCCCCAGGCCATCCATAGCCAAACACCTGTCTTATTTTGACTGCATCCACACTACAGCCATCATCCGGTTTGACACCGGTTTAAGTGCCAGGGCTTTGCTCTGGTGCCACAACAAGCTGCAGTTCCCAGAATTCCAGAGCACGGAGCCCTGGCACTTAAAGCGGTGCCAAACCAGATGATGGCTGCAGTGTGGATGCAGCCTTTACAGTCTTCCAAGGAAGGGAGGCGAGAGGAAGCCAGTTGAGTCTGCAGCCCGAGAGGAGAGGGAAGTCTGGGCAAGTTTGCGCCTCTTCTTCTTCCCCTTCGGCTTCTGCTTCTGCTTCTTCTATCTCCTTTGCTTCGCTTTCTTGAGCAATAAAGACGTGCCTGCTTTCTCCCCGAGGAGTAGAAAACCCCCTCTCATATATATATATGAAAATCCACCTTGGGCGAGTCACACTCTCTCAGCCTCAGAGGATGGCACATTTGAACCAATCTTGCCAAGAAAACCCTTTCATAGCTTCGCCTTCATGTTGCCTATTTTGTTTTATTTTATTTTATTTTGCCTTCAAGCCATTTATGACTCATGGAGACTCTGATTAATAATAATAATAATAATAATAACAACAACAACAACAACAACAACAACAACAACAACAACAACAATAATAATAATAATAATAATAATAATAATAATAATAATAATACGATTTATTTACATCCCTCCTCTCCAAAAGGATCTAGGCGGGTTACAATAAAAACACATAAAGAAAAGTCATCATACATAATCTAAGGCTGGGTTAACCGGATAATTTATATCTATATCTATTTGTCGTAAAGCTTTAAAAAGTGCTTTTTCCTTTTGTGACTCGCCTCGGGTCCCTTTCTGGGGGTGAAGGGCGGCCTAAAATTGGAAGAAATAACAACAACAAATAAACAAGGCGTCTTTATCGCCGGGTTTTCTTGTCTGTTTTCTTGTCTCGAGGTTTTGCCCCGAGACTGAGAGAATGTGACTCGCCCAAAGTGGGTTTCTAGGGCCAAGGCAGGACTCGAACCCAGGTCTCCCCAGCCCTAAGGCTGAAACCACGACGCCTTAAGGTCGCCATAGGAAAGGACTAGAAAGACACACAACACACAACACCAAAAGAAAATGCACAAGGGACAAGACTTGAGGTGCTTCAGAAAAGGGGAAGAAAACACCACAGAAAGAGAGAGAGAGAGAGAGAGAGAGAGAGAGAGCGGGGCCATGGAGTTTGGGGAAAGGAGGGGAGATAAAGGAGAAAGAGAAGTGGTGCTTGCACACACACACAAACACACACTTTCACACTCACACACCAGGACTCTGCCTTGGTCCCTCAGCCAGGGGACTGCTCTTGCTTCTTGGCTCCTGAAAGGAAAAAAAAAATGGAGGGTTTTAGGGTCTCCCCCCCCCTCAAAAAAAAACAATCTCTAGAGGGGCTTCTTCTTGTTGTTGTTCTTGTTGTTCTTGTAAATAATAATACAGTAATAATAATTTTCAAAAGAGCCCCAAAGTTCCTTCCCTGGCAGGAAAAGGGACTCTTCTTCAGCGCTTCCCTTTCAAGAAGAAAAAAGCAAGAACCCAAAAAGTTAACTCCCTCAGAAAGAGACCATTTGAAAAACAGCCCAAAAAGAAAAAGGAAACACAACACAAACACACACAAAACTCCAGGATCAAAGGCGACGAGGAGGAGGTTGGTTCAGTCTGAAAGAATGAAAAACACGCGGGTCTTCTTTCTTTTCTTTCTTTCGGCCCCTCAGCTCCGGGTTTTTCCACACAGTTGTGAGGGAGGAGGGGGGGGGAGAGATTTTTCTCACTCCACACAAACACACAACTCCTCTCTTTTGGAAATATAGGAGCAGCTTCTGCAGCTGGAGAGGGAAGCCTGGAGCCTAGGATGCGAGGCTTGCGTTGGGTTGCCTTCCTTTCTCTTTGCTCTCCTCCTCTGGCTCCCTTCTGTAATGTAACTTTAACATTCCCTCCACCCACTCTTTCCTCCTCCTCCTCCTTTTTCTCCTTCCCCCTTTCCCCCTCCTCTCTCTCTCTCTCTGTTGAAAGGGAGGGAGAAGATGAAAGGCAAGCCGACGCTTTGATTGACAGCGCATTGAGAGACACTCTTGAGAGAGAGAGAGAGAGAGAGGGAAGGAGAGAGAGAGGAAATGGAGCCATCCAGAGAAAGAAGGGGGGACAGGGGATGGAGGGATAGATGTAGGGGGAGAAAGGGAAGAAGAAGACCCACACAAAACCCACAACAACCGAAACCCAGGGAGAGCACGAGATGCAAGGGACCTCTCTCCCTCTATGAAAGTGTTATTCAACACACCCAAGGATGGGGTTTTGTGCTGTGTTTTGGTTTGTTTTTTGCATTAGGAGTCATGCCAGGAAACAAGTTTTGCGTGTGTGTGTGTGTGTGTGTTTGGGGGGGGGGAATCAATCTCAGCTACCATTTTATTATTTAAACACACACACAAGGTTTGTGTTGGTTGGTGTTGTTTTTGCAATGGGTGCCATGCCAAGAAATACGTTTTTATTGTGTATGTGTGTGTGTGTGGGGGGGTCAATCTCAGCTACAAAGTTGTTATTTAACGCATTCACGCAAAGGTTTTTGTTGGTTGGTTCAGTTTTGCAAGGGGAGCCATGCCAAGCAATAAGTTTTTGTTGTGGGGAGGAGATCAATCTCAGCTACCATTTTATTATCCACACACACACACACACCCGAAATGTTTGTGTTGGTTTGGTTTGCAATGGGAGCCATGCCAAGATGAATCTCAACTACCAAGTTATTATATTTTTTAGAAAGCCCTAAAGGTTGTTGTTTGTTTCTTTTTTGCAATAGTAGCCTTGCCAAGGAACAAGGTTTTTTTGGGAGGGGATCAATCTCAGCTGCCAAATTTTGTGGGTTTTTAAAATATATATATATCATGTTCATTGTGACCAGACGTCCTCCTTTTCCAGGACATGTCCTCCATTTCAACCTCCTGTCCAGGAGGCATTTCAAAGCGCCCTCCATTCTGAGCATGGCTAGGAAGCGTGGATTTTAGATTTATATGAGTGTTTTGAGCTTTTCTTTGGATCGTGTCCTCTATTTTTTCCCCTCAAAGGTCCTACATTTTGCGGTGCCTTGTCCTCCTTTGTGGTTAAGGACATCAGGTCACCCTGGTTATATTTGTTGTTATTATACATTAAAACTTAAACATGAGTCAAATATGTCAAATAGCGATGCAAATACACAGATATCCTCCTTCAGATAAAACCAAGACCAAAAACAAACAAACAACAAAAAGACAACAAACAAATAAAACAAAACAAAACCAGGAAGCAAGTTTGTGTTGGGGGAGAATCAGTCTTAGTATCTTTTTGAAACATTTTGTTTATTGTTTGTTTGTTTGTTGTTGTTGTTGCTGTGTGCCTTTAAGTAGTTTCTAACTCTTAAGGGGGCACCTATCCTGGGGTTTTCTTGGCAAGTTTCTTCAGAAGAGGAGGTTGCCAAGGCCATCCTCTGAGGCTGAAAGAGTGTGACTGGTAAGTTTCTTTAGAGGGAGGTTGCCATGGTCATCTTTGAGGCTGAGAGAGTGTGACTTGTAGTTTTCTTCAGAGGGAGGTTGCCATGGCCCTCCTCTCTGGCTGAGAGAGTGTGACTTGCCAGCCAGAATTCGAACTCTGGTCTCCCAGTGTCCAGTCCAATGCCTAAACCATTACATTACACTGGTCCCTATAATGTTTATTATTATTATTATTATTATTATTACACATTAAAACTTAAATTCAAGCCTTTTACGAATCAAAGACCAATACCAATGCAAACACACAGATATCTTTCTCCAGATTAAACCAAGACACACACACAAAAAAGGCCCAAACAAGCATAAGAAAGACAACAAACAAACAAACAAAAACAACAACTGAAACAGGAGACATGTTTTGGAGAGAAAAATCAGTCTCAGCTACTAATAAATTCTACATAAGGGGGGAAAGTGCCTTCTGAAGGTCAGGATGCAGAGGGGAAAGTGGGCAAATTGGACAGAATGGGCTCCTCCTCTTCCTCCATCATCATCATCATCATCATCATCATCATGGCTCATTCTCACCTTTCCTTATGCTAAAAACAAAAAAGCCTCACTATGGGGTTTACATGTTGAGTGCCCCTCTTTTCCCAAACCCCCTGGTGTCGTTTATATTTTTATCCCTATCCTTATCTTTTAGACGAGGGTTGAGAGGTTTCGTGTAGTTCTTTCTTTCTTTCTTTCTTTCTTTCTTTCTTTCCTTCTTTCCGAGCGACGAGGGTGGGAAGGGAATTGCTCTTTCCAAAGGGGCGGAGGCTGCTAATTCGCCCTCCCCTCCCCAAAGGAAGAAGCCTCTCTCTCCAGAGAGGGCCAAGAAGAAGAAGAAGGAGTTATCTGAACATCTTCAGACAAATCTGGAACAAGGATGTTTTTCTAGGGCTGCTTTGTTAAGCCTTCCCCTTTTTGGGAAAAGGAGGGGGAGTTCATGCAGATCAAATTGTTTTGTGGCTGGAAAAGCTGTGTGTGTGTGGGGGGAGGCTCGTGGGGGTGTTTTGGTTTGTTTATGTTTACAGTTTTGGAAAGCTAGAGATGCACACACACACACACACAGAGAGAGATGGCGTTTAAAAATGGGAAGGCATAAAGAGATAGAAAGAGATGCCAAATAAACAAGTAATATAGAGACTGTAGGGTGAGCAGACAGGTATAGTTAGGGACCACTAGAATCTGATTTGGAGGGGAAATGCAGAGAAAGATGCTTATTCTTATATAGGATATATATATATATATAGGATATAGGATCCTATATATATCCCCACAGACCCACGAGGTTGGCTTTCCTAATCTTGTTTTCTAAAAGGAGGACGTTATTCTTATATAGGATATATATAGATAGGGTATAGAGCATATATACATATATAGGATAGATAGATAGATTATATATATATAGGATGTTTTTCAGTCTCCATCCTATATAAGAATAAGCATCCTTCTCTGAATAGCATATAGAGTATCTATCTATCATCTATCTACACAAACAGATAGAGAGAGAGGGGGGATATATAGAGAGGATATATAGTATATATATTATATATATATATATATGTGTGTGTGTGTGTTTTATATCCTATATATATAAGATGGAGTACTTCGTGTGTGTGTGTGTGTGTGTGTGTATGAGAGACCTAAGTGCTTCATCCAATTGGAGAGGAAGTCCCATTGAACTAAATGGTGTGGTTCCCCTGAGAAATGTGTGTAGGATAGGATGAGACTCTTTCAAAGAAAAATCCTTACAGATCCCCATTTAATTCTCCCCATAAGGCCAATGCTTTCCTTTCTTCCTTGTGTGCAATATCCGGAGTGTGTCCAAATGAGGAATAGAATATGGTACCCATGTTTTGTTTTACTTTATTTTTGTTTTTAAGTTGTCTAAAGGGAAAGGGTGAGGAATCAAACCAGGGGGGTCACTGCATCCAGTTGGATGGGACTTCCCAGCAAAATGCTTTTGGGGATGAGACTGTTTAGAAGGTTCGGGCTTATCTAAACCGCAGACACGGATCAGTGGCACCAGAGATGAAGAAACTGAGGCATAGGAACAGCATCCCCACAGACCCACGGGGTCGGCTTTCCTAATCTTGTTTTCTAAAAGGAGGACGTTATTGGACGCCTTCTGGGACCCACTGCTTCTTGCAATGAGACCATTTTACAAGTGGAACCGAAAGAAGGAAGATATGGCATCATTTTGCCTTTTGCCAGTCTGCGACTGGTAATAGGTGATCTGTAATCTGTCAAAACCCAATACATCTAAGCAAGGAACCCCATCCTAAAAAAAGGTGACGAAAGAAACCGAGCACTCTGTTGTCAGCAAGAAGGAAAGGTGCTTTGACTTTAAAAGTCCTCACAACAACAACAACAACAACAACAATTTCTGAGCCAGAGTGGAATCAACCCAGGGCTGCAGTGCAAACAGAAACGAGTTCCATTGAACTGAACGGGACCTCCTTCCACCGAAGTAACGTTGCACCAGAAGGCAGGGAAGCAACGTGCCTGGCTCTTCTGTGTCAAGCAAGTTACTTTTTAGTAGTTTCCAAGGGCCGGTGGGTTCAGGTTTGAGCCTTGTTCCGCCTAATCCGAATCCGATTTTCCCCTTCAGGTTAATTGTTGCGGCTGCCCTCCCTTCTGCTTTCGAGATTAGGGGAGTTTAAACTACTTAATGGAAAACCATTTAAAACAGGGAAGGAGGGAAGGAAGCAAGAAGAGAGGAATTGATGCGTAAAAGGAGGATCTATCGGAGGCATTCCTGCAGAGAGATCTTCCCCTTTGGAAAAAAACCCAAGCAAAATCCTTCTATAAACTAAGGATTTTCTTGATTTGTTTTTGTTTTTAGTGTTTCGTCGTTTACAGATGAACCCTTGAAGTGGGTCCATTTTTAACCCGTGGCAGTTTAGGAGGAAAAATGCAAGGGAAAAGAGTGTGAGGGTGGTAAGAAATGAAAGATCTTCCGATAAGGAACCTTTCTAACAAGAGCCAAGGTTTTAGAAAGGCATCTTTCCCCAAAACTCTTATCAGCTGTCAGAACGATTGGCGTTTGGGTCTCCAATTAGCACGTGTCTAATCGATTGGGGTTGCCATTGCAGAAATTGCAAAGAGAAAGCGGGGGGGGGGGGGGGGGAAAAGAAAAAAAACACCCACTATATCGAGGCAGAGATGGAGAAATCCTTTCCAGC
The DNA here is from genome assembly GCF_019175285.1 of Sceloporus undulatus. NCBI lineage: Eukaryota > Metazoa > Chordata > Lepidosauria > Squamata > Phrynosomatidae > Sceloporus > Sceloporus undulatus. Next base: position 166,618,681 of record NC_056526.1, on the reverse strand, counting down.
TCCAACGAGATTTGTGTCAATTTGGGGGCTGTTTACCATCCCTCTGGACCCCGGAGGAGGAACCAGGCGGAGGATGGAGGAGAGAGGCGAAAGCAAGCTTTCTCTGGGGAGCCCTGTTCACACGGAGGTTTAGGAGTAATCTGATCCCTCTAATAAAACAATTAGGGAAGGATTTGTGCCTGTTTTCTGAAATTTGCCCTAAATCTGTTTTTTTCCACCCCTCCCTCCTCCTCTCCCTTTTTGATCAGCTTACATGCCCCTCGGCTGGGAAATAGGCTCCACCACTCCCCTCCCATCACCACTTCACTTAAATTATATAGGAGGGGAAGGGATCTATCTATCTATCTATCTATCTATCTATCTATCTATCTATCTATTCCAGAGTGGAGAATGCACGCGTGTGGGGGGGGGAGGGGAGGGTGTGTGTGTGTGTGTGTGTGTGTGTGTGTATTCCAGAGAGACACACACAGGCATGCTCCACTCTGAAAAATAAATAAATAAATAAATAAATGTATTTATTTTCCAGAGTGGAGCATGCCTGTGTGCGTGTGTCTATATGAAGGGGAGGGGGGAAAGGGAGATAGATGGATGGATACATAGATAGATTCCAGAGTGGAGCATGCATGCATGCATGTGTGTGTGTATGCTCCACTCTGGATCTTTAAGAAGAAGGCGTTACTGGAAAAGTAGAGGCATGTGGGATGCACTTCCGCCTGGTTTCAAATTCAAAGCCCCCCCTTCCCTTTCTTTTGCAAGCTAGAGGGGCTTTAAATCGGACCATCCCCAGCAAAATAAACTGTAGGTTTAATTAAAGGGAAAGGGGAGATCTGGGTCCTCTCTCTCCTCCTTCTATCTCCCTCCTGAGTTTTGTTTACTTTTTAATTGAAGCAAAAGAAAGAAAGAAAGAGGAGGAAAATCTTCTACTCTTTCATGTGGGCTGGAGCTTTCCCCATTCCAAGACAGATATTATTTCTACTCCTTCTCCTTTTTGGGGGGAGTCTTTTAAAAGAGCCCAAGGGAGGGGAGGGAGGGCAAGAGAGAAGAGAGGAGTAATGATTTATGACAAGAGGATCAACTCAGGGAAGCCTCCTCAGCCCAGAGCAGACTGCAGACAACACAAGGACGTCAGGAGAGGGTCCCTTTCAAAGGGTTAGGGCTTGCTGGACTTCAGGGGAGCCTGGAAGCAGGAGAAAGTTGCCTTTAAAGCGCACTCGTCCCATGGCCATCCTCTGAGGCTGAGAGAGCGTGTCTTGCAAGTTACTTCAGAGAAAGTTTGCCATGGTTCCCCTTTGAAGCTAGATTAGTTCAGAGGAAGAGATTTCCTCCACTTTGGGCTCCACAACAAACTCCAACTCCCAGAATTCCATAGCCTTTAGCCAGGGCAGTTAAAGCAGTGCTAAACCGGGTTATTTCTCCAGTGTAGATGCAGTCTTACGGTTGCTCCAAATCAGAAATGACTTGAAGGCACACAGCAATTCTCACCTCCAGGCCTGACCCTGCATAGTTTCTAAGAACAGAGAGTTCTGGTGCCTTCTGGGCATTTAGGCATGTTTTAGTAACCATTATTCAGCCCAACTGGGTTTGCATTTGAGTAGGAATCTAAGCAAGGCCAGCTACTACCAAGGTTACTACTTGAGTGGAGACTGCCAAGGAAAACCAGGTGCTGTTGGCTTTCTTTCAGAAGGAGGTACTGGCAAAACCACGTACTTAAACAAACGGCAGTACTTGCCCATAGGGAAACTATACTTGCCCACAGAGAATCATTGCAGAATAGGGAAACACAGGGGATTGTTTGCCCATAGAGAATGACTGGGGAATATTTGACTTTAGAGGATCATTGGGCAAGTATTCTCCTATGTTTCCCTATGGTCAAGTACTTTTGTTTTAGTACATCTTTTGTTTTAATACATCTCCCTCTGGGTATCCCTTGCCTAAGAAAAACCTGTGAAATTCATGGGATCGCCATGAGTCGACAAGTGACTGGAAGGCACACACAAGCATTCACAGGACTGGGTTGCACGAAGCTTTTGTGTGTGTGTGTGTGTGTGAAGAGAGAGAGAGACTTGGTTGAGACCAAACACTTGGAAAAGAAGCATCTTTGTGGGTCAGGGAAGTGCAGAGTTACCAATGGCTTCCATAGGATTATTCTTTCAGACTAAGATCCTGCACAGATCTAATGTGGAATAAGGAACACCCCCCCCCCCCCACACACACACACACAAAGTAAGTAAGTGGGAGCTGCATCTGAATAAATATCCATAGGATAGGTCTTAACCTGATTTGCATCGCAATTTTATGCAGGGTTTACCCAGACCTTTATTGTGGCACCTCAGTTGAAATATTGAGGATCCAAGCCTTTTGCACTGCCTTTACTACAAGGAAATTCCGCTGCTTTTAACAGAGCTTTTCCCAAAGTAAATGCATCCTTAGATCCAACCTATAAGCACATAATAGGGTCGCGCGTTGCTCCCGTGTGGCAAAGTATCCTGGGAATTGTTTATTGTGGCCCCAGAGGTCTCTGACAGAGAAGGCTAAATGTCTCACAGTACTACAGTGCCCAGACATCCCTTGCACTGAGCCAGGGCAGTTAAAGCGGTCTCAAACTGGATTGCTTCTGCAGTGTGTTAGGAGTGGAAAAGATGCATCCCAGACTGGAATACAATGCATTGCTTTATCTACATTTTCTGGGGCACTGAAGCAGGAATATTAACTGGAGGCAGGAATCTCCACCCCCCCGAACAGCAATCAACTCACCAAATTTCACTGCCTTTCCTCCGCAATACAGGCCTGCCAGGAATTGTTAACTCACTCCCTGGGGATAAAGATATACGCTTGGTTTTGAAACAGGGCAGAAAAGTAAGTAATCTAAAGTAAATCAGATCATGAGTTGAGGGTGGGGTCGGGGGGTCATTTAATAGGAGAACTGGATGCTTCTTTAAGGCAATGGTTTTAGTTCTGGACGCTTGAATGCGGGGGTCTCTGAGAGCAATCTTGCTCAGAGGGTTCAGCTCAGAGGTAAACCCCATGGCATCCAGTGGGGTTTAATCCCATGGGATTGCAGCCTTTACCACAGGCTGCAGGGGCTCAGTGAAGAAACCACAGGAACCCAAAGTCTCAGGCAATCTCACACACCAGAGAAGTGAAACACAGCTCGGATAGATCTCTCTCTCTCTCTCTCTCTCTCTCTCTCTCTCTCAGTCCTCGTGTTGTGTCTCATTCCCCTGGTTTATATAAGGTGAATCTATCTATCTAGATAGATTCTCCTTTGGTAGGATTCTCCATCCATCCATCCATCCATCTCTATCTCTATCCATCCGTCCAGCTATCTTATCACCCTGCTGTCTCTCATTTCCCTGGTTTATATGAGGACTGTATATATTCCTCATAGACAGACAGATAGATCTTCATTTGCAGGATTCCTCTGTCTATCTATCTATCTATCTATCTATCTATCTATCTATCTATCTATCTATCTATCTATCATCTGTGCTGTGTCTGACTTCCCTGGTTTATGTCAGGAACACACACACACACACACTCCTCATAGATAGATAGGATCTATCTATCTATCTATCTATCTATCTATCTATCTATCTATCTATCTATCTATCTATCTATCTATCTATCTCTGTGTCTGACTTCCCTGGTTTATGTCCCGAATATATATCTATATCTATATATAGCTATATACACTCCTCATATATATACAGATAGATAGATTCTCCTTCTGAAGGATACATCTGTCTGTCTGAGGAATCCTGCAGAAGGTGAGAGGATGAGGTGCAGCTCCCAGGATGAATAAGGTAAGTAGGTCCAGGTTAAAGATTTCCCTCGTAGTTGTTGTTGTTGAGTGCCTTCAACTCGTTCCCGATTTATGGTGATACTATCACATATTTTTCAGAGAGGGGTTTGCCATTGCCATCCTCTGAGGCTGAGGCACAACAAACTCCAACTTCCAGAATTCCATAGCCTTGAGCCAGAAAGAGTTAAAGCGGTGCCAAACCGGGTTATTTCTCCAATGTGGATGCAGCCTTAGGGTTGTTGCCCTAAGTCAGAAATGACTTGAAGGCACACAGCAGTTCTCATCTCCAGGGCTAACCCCCCCCCCCCCTTATCAATATAAAACTCATGCCTCTTAGTCCTGCTCAAAAGGGGGGACCTTTTGGGATTTCTCCTGGACAGAAGGCTGGGATGTAGGACATGTCCTGGAAAAGGAGGACGTCGGGTCACCCTGGGATCGGGGTGGGGAGGAAGGAGAGCATCCAGCCAGCAAAAGAGCCAGAGTTTGGGGTTTTGTTTTTGTAAATACAGTGGGTCTTTGGTATCCGCTGGGGTTTGGTTCCAGGACCAATGGATACCAAAATAAGTGGATACTCAAGTCCCATAGTATTTAATGGCGCATCTCTTTATAGAAAATGGCAAAATCATGGCTTGCTTTGGGGGGCTATATATCTAATATCTGTGTATGTTGTGTTATATATTTGTGTGGGTGTGTGTATCAAGTCATTTCCGACTTATAGCCACCTCATTCATGGGTTTTCTTGGCAAGGTTCTTCAGAGGGGCTTTTGCCATTTTGTCTTCCTGTGAGGCTGAGAGAATGTGACTTCTTGCCCAAGGTCACCCAGTGGATTTCTATGCTGAGCGGATTTGAACCCTGGTCTCCAGAGTCTCGGTCCAACACATCAAAGACTACACCACGCTGGCTCTCAATATACACACACACACACACACACACACACACACTTACACCTTATTTATTTATTTATTTATTTTAATTTGATAACACATATCATACATACAACATTCACCCACCCTTACACACCCCTCCAAAACAGTAAACAGCGCCTGTAAGCACACACAATCCCACAAGACATCAAATGTCAAATTATATACATATATGTATACTGTAATATTGAGAGAGAGAGAGAGAGAGAGAGAAGAGAGGAGAGAGAATGTATTCTTAGACTACCCTCCTGATCCATCCTTTTTAATTCATGATTCAAAATGTCTATCTCTAGTGCTTCTACTTCTAAATTCCTACTACAATGTTTATTGTTCTTCTTTATCCTCCTATATTCCTCCAAAATAATGCGAAAATAATTAGCTATGTAGTAAATAGAAGGAATTGTATTTCCTGATGTAGTCTATGTAGTAGGATCGTCATAAAATATAAAAACCCCAGAAATATGGAGGGCTGACTGTCAAAGCCTGCATTTGCAGCGTAGAAATAATACTGTACGGTTTGACACCGCTTGAACTGCTCTGGCTATGGAATTCTGGGAATTCCAGAATACCTTCTTTTCCAGATTTCTCTTTTGGCTTTCCCCTGTTCCCTTTCCTTTTATTTTCCTGTCCCTTTCCTTTTTCTCTACTCTTCCAGAATTCCATAGCCTTGGCCAGGGCAGTCCAAGCGCTGTCAAGCGATTAATTCTGCAGCGCTAGTTAACTCTCCTCCCTTGCAGAAGCATGCCATTCTTGCATTATGAACCGTGATGGGGGTGGAAAAGAAGGAGAAAACCCACAACGCGTAGGCAAAATGCCCTGCCAGGGAGGAAGAGGCAGGGGAGTGGGCATCCCCAAAGTGGGGTCTTGCGTGGGAAAAGGCCACTGCGAGGGTAGGTCCACATATATATATATACATATCTCTATCTGGGGGAGGCGCAGAGGCGGAGCGGCGGCGTCTGCCTTGAAGTCCCGGCGGCGGCTCTTTCATCCGGGCTCCTCTGCCTCGCCTGGCCTCTTGTGTGACTAAATTTGGGAAGGAGCTGGAGCCCCCGCCAAGGCAGTTCCGCCGCCTCTGCCTCCTGCTCCCCGCTCAGCCCGCCCTGCGCTCTCTTCCGGGGAAAGAGGCTGCCAGCAAGATCAAAGGGTTTTTTGGGGGGGGGGGTGTTGGTTTTGTTTTTGGTGTGATGGTGGGAGTTGGAACTTAAATGTCAATTGAATAATAATAATAATAATAATAATAAAATAATATAATAATAAAATATAATAATCACAATCATACTAAGAGTTCTAAAAACAAAGGAAAGGAAAGGAAAACACACCAAGACAGAGTCCAAGCCTGGGACATTCCAGCTTTTCTCTCAGACAGACTTGGAAGGAGTTTGGAAGAGAGGAGCAAATCTGAAAGCAAACCGTGGAAACGATTTTTGGTTTCCCCTCCCCTTTTCTCCTTTCTTTTCCAGATTTCTCTGTGGCTTTCCCCTTTCCCCTTTCCATTTCCTCTTCTTTTCTTTTCCTTCCCTTTTCTTTCTTTTCCTATTCCTTTTCCAGTTCTTTTTCTTTCCTTTCCTTCCCTTCCTTTTCCTTTTCCCCTTTCCCCTTTCCCTTTGCTCTCTCCTTTTCCTTTCCTTTCCCCTTTCCTTTTCCTTTTTTTCCTTTTCTTTCCCCTTTCCATTTCCTTTTCCCATTTCCCTTTCTTTTCCCTTTCCCTTTTCTATCCCCTTTCCATCTCCATCTCCTTTTCCTTCCCCTTTCTCTATTCTTTCCCATTCCCATTCCTTTTTCTTTCCCCCTTTCCTTTTCTTTTCCTTTCCCCTCGTCTGTCTGTCTGTCCTGTCTGTCGTCTTCCTTCTCTCTTCCTGCCCTTATATTTGGAGAAGACTGGCTTGTTCTCCAAAGTCTCCCACTGTCAATATTATTTCAGCCCCTCGCTTTCTGCTTGGCTCCTCTCTTTTCTGCAGCTGAAACAATCAGAACAAAGGTGCTGATGAGAAGGTTTTTCACAATTATGATTTCTCCCTCCCTCCCCAGTGACTCACTGCAGAGCCCTTCATCATAACATTGCTAGTACGGGGGGGGGGAGAGGAGGATTGGGGGGAGGACTGTTCCCAGATTAAATCCCTCATGAGAGGGACCCTCCTTTTCAGACACAGTAAGCTCTGAACCATGGAATGTGTGTGTGTGTGGGGGGGGGGTCCCAGAGAATATCCAGCAACAGCCCCTTAAAAAAGAGCATTTGTTCTTCCAAGGCAGCCATTCAGTCTTAGCTGCAAGAAAGGTAACAGGAGCAAAGTCAGATATGGGGCTAATGACCGAGGCTGCAGAATGCTATTTCTGGATCATATACCCAAAGTGGTTTTTCAGATAGTAAAGATACTTTGCCTAACCCTATGAAACTCCTGAAGACTCAAGGATGGTTCACACACGCCCTCCCCACCAGGGTGACCCGATGTCCTCCTTTCCTGGGACATGTCCTACATTTCAGCCATCTGTCCAGGAGAATCCCCCAATGTCCTCCATTTTGAGCATGGCCCAGAAGCATAATTTACATTTCTATCGATGTTTTTAGCATTTATTTGGTAATGTCCTACATTTTTCTTGAATGTCAGAAATCTTACAATGCCTTGTTTTCCTTTGGTCACCCTGCTCCCCATTCCTTACCACTGATGTGAAGGCCTCATAGGATAAGTCACTTTGGCCTGTTCCAGACTGCCAAAATAAAGCTGCTTTGGGTCTCTTTGGAGTATGCTGTTTTTAATGATGCATGGGTCCTAAGAGTCCGAGGTTGCGCCAAAGCCACACTCATTCCTAAGCACTGGAGGGCAGCTTTGGTGCAGCTTCCGGATTCTTAGGATGCATGCAGCATTTAAACAGCATACCTCCAAAGAGACCGAGCCGCTTTATTTTGGCAGTCTGTAACAGGCCTTTGAGTCTCAATCTTGGGAGAAAAGAGACAGAAATAATTAAATACTCATGGGATAAGGCGCAGAATTTGGCTCCAATGTCTGTGTTCATTTACTAGATTTCCTGCAGGACAGTGGAGCAATACTGAGGGCATAATCATGGACAGATTCACCTTTAAATGCCACTGCACCAAATGGGGCCCCATTTGGTGCAGTGGCATTTACTCCAAGGCACATAGGCTCAAGCTGTACAGATGGCAGTGCCACTGTACATAGGCTCAAGCTGTACAGATGGCAGTGCCACTGAGCATGTGCAGAATGATGTTCCTTTATGCATATGTAGGTAACCTAAAACTTTCTGGACAAGTCTGGTGTTAGTAGCATCAGAAACAGTGCATTGTTGTAAATGCAGTCTGTATATTCTTTTGACTGAGGTGTGTTAAGATTTTTGCCCAGTTAGAAATGGTATAAGTATGAAGGGATGGGGGAAAGGAAATTTTAAATTAAACACCCTCAAAATAGCTTTCAAATAAGTACAGTGACATGACAGTATGATATTGATCCTCTGAGGCTGAGAGAGTATGACATGCCCAAAGTCACCCAGTGAATTTTTATGCTTGAGAGGGGATTTGAACCCTTGTCTCCTGAATTGTAGTCCAATGCTCAAATGACTTCTTGCATGATATATAAAAACTGTAGTATAAATACTAAAGAGAGAGCCAGTGTAGTGTAGTGGCCTGAGTTTTAGACTAGGGCACTGGGAGACCAGGGTTCGAATCCCAGCTTGGCCATGGAAGCCTACTGGGTGTGTTTGGGCAAATCACACTTTCTCAGCCTCAGAAGGCAAGGGCAAAGCTCCTCTGAACAAATTCTGTTAATGAAAACCCATGATAGTTTTGCTTTAGGGCCACCATAAGACAGAAATGACTTGAAGGCACACAGCAACAATAAATACTTAGACAGGGATGTAGATTTTTATTATAATTATTATTGGCCCGTTACAGAGGGGCCTACAGTACGGACTGGGTCCATACTAGGGTTAGAAAGGGGCGTCACTTCCTGATGCCCCTAACCCTAGTACGGACCGAGTCCGTACAAAATGGCGGCACCCGTTCCACACGGGGGCCGCCATTTTGACATAGCGGATGGTTGCATCCGCACGTCGCACAGTGTAAATGATGCTGTGAGTGCGCCATTGGTGCCTCGTGGCGTCATTAGCACACTGCAAAGAGAAGCGCCATTTTGGTGCTTCTTTTTTGCAGCATGGAGGAGCCGTGTGGTTTGGCTGCTGCGGCTCCTCCGCGCTGCAACCGGCGGCGGCGGCAGAATGCCGCTTCTCAGCGCTCTGTAATGCGCCATTATTTGGTTTGGGAACTTTTTTGAAGGATGAATTAGAAATTGACATAGGCGCTTTACAGACCACCCGAAAAGGGTGGTCTCCCACCGCCCTCAATTGTTGCGTGAGGGAGCCGCAGCGGCCAAACCACGTGGCTCCCTCATGCAACAAAAAGAAGCTGAAAAGTGCCATTGCCACACTTGTGGTGTCATAATGGTGCTGAGACGTGCGGACGCTAAGCCTCCACTATGTCAAAATGGTGGCGCCCATGTAGAATGGGTGCTGCCATTTTGTACATGCTTGGCACGTACTAGGGTTAGGGGCGTCTGGAAATGATGTCCTTCCTAACCCTAGTATGTGCCAAGCACGTACTTTTTGGCGGTGTGTAACCCGCCATAATAAACAAATTAAGATGGATAATTTGTTAAAAGAATGCAATGCAAACTGATCAGAACAATTTAAGCCTAATAAGCCAATTGCCAAGTCCAACTAGAATGGACCTATCGAATCCATGGAATAAGTGTTGACTTACCATTAAGCCACTGATTCAATGGATCTTCTCCACCTGTGTCTTGTGTCTTTGTGCTGTATTGTGCTGTATCTGCATACTTAGAAATACGTTGTATTGAATTCTATTGGATTTTTGTCTGATATCTTCCCCTCCACCCAGCATGTAGCAATGTGGCTTTTTAAAAGCCTAATTGTTGCATAGTGTGCATGTACACAATCACAGAGTCGGAAGGGGGTGCAAAGGCCAAACAGTCAAACCCCCTGTCATACAGAAATACACAATCAAAGCACTCCTGAGAAATGGCCATCCAATCTCTGCCTAAAGACCTCCAAAGAAGGAGAATCCACCATCCTCTGTAGCAGTTCATGCCATTGTTGTGTGCTGTCTTATCTTCTTTGGCCCTTGGGTTCTTTATGGCAGGAGCGAGCAATTGTGGCACTCCAGATGTTTTTGACTGCAACTCCCATAATCAGTTTGGAATGGCTATGCTGGCTAGGACTGATGTGAGTTATAGATCAAAAACCGAGGAAGCCCATAATTGCCTACCCCATCCTATAGGTTTTCCCTTCTTCTTTATGCATGTATTTCCACATGTTGTACTGCATAACTGTAGTTCCCAGTAATCATGTGCATGGTTTGATTCTCTTGCAGATTTACTTCTTCTGCAGAATTTTCTGCAACAGCTCAGACAATCCAGCATCAGCTGATATGAGACATATGCTGAAAACTATGGAACCACCTTGATTTATATTCTGCTTTCAATTTGATAGGTGCCCTTTGATTTTTTCTGCCAAAATATGCACCACTAGCCAGGCTGTATGATAGAGACTGCCCTTAATTCAATATTAGCATTCTGGCTCAGAAAGTGACACATTTTGGTGTGCTCTTAGAAATCACATATTTTTGAAACAAATCACTTTGGGGTGTTCTAAAATTATCCTGTTTTGTTTATTTTAATATTAACTTCCATTATATTTATATAACAGTTGTTACGCTAACTAGGTCAGGATTGAGTACTAACAAATATTTTGAAATTTAAATCTGTTCTCATCACTGTATTTCAAAATGATGTCTACTGGAGATGACTGGGCATATATCTGAAATATGCTCATGAGCAAACATAATATTGCTACATTTATTCCCGCTTGTTAACATCCAGCTTCAGGAAATCAACAGTATACATTTTAAAACACATTTCTGCAATCATCAGGACTAGAAACATACTTTAGAAAGCACCATGACTAGGATACTCTGACTACTTAACCAAACCTCCCAACTCCAAATAACTTCACAGCATATATGGCCCATATGTAGCTGAAGTCAAGATTAGGCACCATATAAATCCTGAAAGGGACTTGGTTTATCCTAGTGTCATTGGGGTGATTGAAACCGTTCTGAAAAGCACAAGATGAAATAAACGAGTGCCGTTTGCTTACCACATGGTTTAAACAGCTGTGCACCTTCCGTTGAGGCAGCTGTAGCCGACCAAAGCGATATTAACAGCTTTCCACCAGATGTTGAGTGGGCAGAATGCTCAGTCTTGCAGGGGGGGGGGGAGCAGGACCAGCAAGCTTGCTATAACAAATAGTTTTGGGTTACTCAGGACAGCAGTGGGCTTATATAGTATATTCTCATTCAGATATGCTAGGAATTTACCAGGGTATGGCTGCATGTATTGCTGCTATTGGAGAGAGGTAAATATCCTGATTGTGCAAAGGTGAGCAAAGTGTAGCTCTTCAGATGTTACTGGACTTCAACTTCAAGACGTTCTCACCATTGGCTATTTTGTTTAAAGCTGATGGCCAAATTTTATGAGAGGGTTGTTCTTTCCCCACCCTGGCAATAGCATAACTAAGAAAACCCAGAAATAGCATTATGTAGTGAAGTTTTTGTTTGTTTGTTTGTTTGTTGTTGTTGTTGTGTGCCTTAATTTTTTTTCAACTTATGGCAACCCTAAGGCAAACCTTTCTTGGTAAAATTTGTTTGCCTTCCCTGAGACCTAGAGGGTGTGATTTGCCCAGGGTTACCCAGTGAGTTTCATGGCCAAGCTGGGCATCGAACCCTGGTCTCCAGAGTTGTAGTCCAACACTCAAACCACCATACCACGTTAGTTCTCATGTAGTCCCTGTCTAAAATCCAAACTCAGAATTGGGTAGTAACTTTATTAGGACAAACCAACATATCAAAAATGTTTTGAGTTTTCAAAAGTGTCCCAAAATGTTCATCAGACGAGATAGTACAAACACTAAAAAGTCCCCAAATCTGTCCCAGTGTTATGGCCCTTAGGTATCCAACTAGATTCCATACCAAGAGAGAGAGAGCAGATTGATTAAAGAGCTGGGAGTGAAAAGATCAGTTTACACTTAGTGTTTGACAATAGCTGCCACTGTGGATTGCATTGACCACAGCCCCAAAAGATGACAAGTTCTTTCCAGCAAAATATATTTTAAAATATTGGCGAAGGCATGCCAGATGGGTGGACTCAATCAAGGAAGCCACGGCCCTGAGTCTGTAGGACCTGAGCAGGGCTGTTGAGGATAGCATGACTTGGAGATCTCTAATTCATAGGGTCCTCTTAAGTTGAAGTTGAACAGTTAATAACAAAAAATTCAGTGCATTTAATATGGCCTTAACAAAAAGGTCATGCCCTTAAGCCAATATTTTTGGCCAATGGTTCTCAAAACGTTTTACCTTGTGACTACAAAGTATGCACACTAAATGAACAAAATATTTTTACTCATGTAATATGTTGAGTGGGAGGGAGACACCACATGTAGATGTGGTGGTTACTTTCACACACATACACACACACCTGCTCAACATAGTATACAAGTAACAATATTTTGTTCTTTTAGCATGCATATTTTTGTTATCATATTCATGTATATTAATGAATATGCATGTATATATTCATGCAGCAGTATCTTGTCCTAAGAACTGGGGCAGTGATGAGATCGGTGGGGGAAGAAGAACTGGCCCTCAAAATGCTCCCTGCCAGAGGTCATGATCCAATAAGCTTCCCCACTCACCGCCTTTCCCCTCTCCTTCTCCTCCCTCAAGTGCCCTCCTCCCCTTTCTTTTTTTCCTGCAGCAGTCCCAGGACCACCATTTTGAGTAGTAGTGCTGTAGAATTTGCACAGGATGGGAGCTATGAGTGTTCTCTTGGGATGGGGAGGGAAATCAGACCCTAAAATTTAAAATAGGCCTCTTTGGTTGAACCAAGCATCAAAATGTTGTTCTTATGTGTCTGTGAGTTGTTTCTGACTTATGGCAACCTTGTCATGGGTTTTTCTTGGAAATAATTACACCAAATAATCAGGTCCTGAGAAAGATCTCTGAGGAAATTTTTATGTAGTAAGCCTGCAGAGAAAAAGTTGCTGGTTATTTCATTCACTTCTTAAAATATTACCTCTATTGCCAAAATGAATGGGAGGAAACATCTCTATAAAACCTATATTAGATGTGCTGTGGTGTACCTTCAAGTTCTTTCAGACCTATGGTGACCCTAAGGTCCTGGAATTTTCTTGGCAAGATTTATTCAGAGGGAGTTTGCCTTTGCCTTCCTCTGAGGCTGCATAGTGTGACTTGCCCAAGGTCTGCCTGTGAGTTTCCATGGCCAAGTGGAGAGTCAAACCTTGCTCTCCACAGTGATAGCTCAAACCACTACACCATGCTGGCTCTCGATCAAAAAAGTACCATCTGGTATTTTGAGTGTGACTGTAGCACCTTCTCTCTAAAAACCAGGTATGAGCTCTCCAGCTCATTTCACACAGCCCTTGGAGCACTCAGCACAGATGACAAGAGCTTTCTGTCACCATTGACATGGGCCAGATTTAAACCTGTGACCTAGAGGTGACAGGCGTTATCTCAAACAAGAACCAGGCAAACATGAAGCTCTTTGATTTTTGACTGAAGCTACTCTGAACTCAGATAATGAGGAGGCTGGTTTAACACGTAGGCTCATCAGTGGGTCACTTAGCACAAAGAAAGGCACTGCCCCATTTGGGTGACTCGTAATCTGGAAATACATGGTGTCATGGTGGGAACTCATTTCAAACAGAGGAAGTCTTAAGAAGTTTCATTAATAATGTTTCAGGAGGGTGAAAAAAAACCAGGCAGGGGAATTCTGAAAAGCTAAAGCTGGTCTTCGTGGCATAAGACACATTTATTCCTATTTTATCCCCAGCCTCAGGCTTAATACTATTTACAGAGCAAAGCTCTTTGTGAAATCAGTGTGGGTCAATGGACAAAGATTTAATTCTTAGTCAACATATTTGGAAGGGTGAAGCTTGATAACAAGAAGTTAACCCTCCAGTCCCATTTATGTCTATTTGGAAGCTAAGCCTCACTGAATTTACTCATACATCTGATTTTGGAAGCTAAGCAGAGTCAAACCTGGTTAATACGTGGAAGGGACACCTCCAGAGAATAATCAGGTTCTAGAGGCTATATTCAGAAGAATTTAATGGCAAATCACTTCTGCGTATTTCTTGCTAAAGAAAAATCTATGAAATTAATAAGATCACTGTAAATTGATATGAGACTTGAAGGCACATACACTACTTTATGTGTGATTGATTGATTGAGGACAGAGTTTAAATTACTATTATTTTTTTCAGATTTTAAATTGTTTTAAACAACAGTTCAAATTTATTTTACTTGTATACTATCCTGGGATTTCATGATATATATAGGATATAGTTTATTGTGCCTTCATTGCATTTCCAACTTATGGTGACCCTATGCTGAACTGATCATGGGTTTTCTTGGCAAGATTTGTTCAGAGAGGATTTGCCTTTACCTTCCTCTGAAGCTGAGAAAATATGACTTGCCCAAGGTCACCCAGTGTGTTTCCATGGCTGAGCAAGGATTTGAACACTGATCTCCAGAGCTGCAGTTGAATAGTCAAGCCACTACACCACACTGGCTCTCAGCTTCAGGATTTATCCTGTTATTTGGAGACAGAATCTAAATTATAGGATATTAATTAGGATAGCCTTTCTTTCCTCCAGCAGCCTCAACAAAGCATCTCACTTCTAATCTTACAGAAATCCTGTGAGGTGGTCCACTGCTTAAACCACTACACCATGGTCGCTCTCTAAATACTTTAAATATCTTAAATAAATAAATGTATGTACGAGTATGTAAAAAACATAGAAACCCTGCTAGATCAGATGAAAGGCCTATCTAGTCCAACCTTTGGTTCAAACAGTGGCAACCAGTGGTCTATAGGATGTCTGGGAGCAGGACATTAGTGCAATAGAATCCTCTATACTTTGTTTATTCCAGCAACTGATATATTGAAGCATACCACTTCTGACATGGCAGATGATAATGAACATTCTGCGTTTCTGACTGCCAGTGTCCCTTAATAGTCCTAATCTTCATGAATTTATCTAGCCCTCTTATAAAATTTCCCAGGTTAGTAGCCATTATAATATCTCAGGGTAGTGTAGCCCACAGTTTAGCTGTATGCTGTGTGAAGAAGTCTTTAATCTATCATGAATCTTCCAGTATTCAGATTCTGTGGATAATATTGCTTACTTGCATCATGTGAAAGGGAGAAAAGCTTGGATGATGTGAATGTAGGGCTTTTACTTTCTTCTATTCTTATGCATTTTGTGGTGCAAATAAATTTAAGAGAAAGAAGCAGGAAGAGCTGCACAAACATGAGATATTAGCATATCTCATATGTATATAATGCTGCCTGCCAGCCCTTCTTCTGAATGGTTTTGTACCATCTGAAACACGACATTTTAGCAAAAGAGGCCAATGAGTAACTTTCCAAAAATATGAAAGAGCATAAGTCTTGTGCTTGTCAAGCAAGTCAGTAAAGCAATTCAGTGTAATCAGCATGTTTGCTCTAAGTTTATGAGCTTTGTCCATTCCTTCAGGATTCCCTGACTTTGTTCTGCTCCATTGTACTTGGGTAAAGGACAGACCCAGTTCATAAGCTGCAAGGAGAAAAGTGGATAAATACTGAGTAAAACATTCTTACTCACCATGAAACCCAGATGAGAAGTTGGATTTAGTCTGAAGATGAATCATTGCTATCTCTTTCTGGAAGTAACCAAAACTAATTTCTTCAACCATGTTATAAAAGACGCATAAATGAAAAAGATCTGATATATGTGGCTAGAAACCATAACTAAAGAAATGTGTTGCATTGGTTAGAGGTTTATGTAGTATTGTTTTGAAGAGCTTTCTATCTCAACATCATAATGGCTTCTCTCTGGAGTCTGGTAATACTCAGAAAAACAGACAGCTTGGTGGTGACTGAAGCAGAGATGCAGCAAAGTGTAAACAACAAAAAGCAAGGAAACCACTGCTTGATGCCTGTGTTCAATTTCAGGTTGCTTTTCGGATGAGTGCTCAGCATTAGGCAAAGTGATATGGCCACCTCAAGCAATAGTTCTGGGTATGGCTGGAGACAGGTTTGAGCAGATCCTCGTCAAGCCGTC
This sequence comes from Sceloporus undulatus, assembly GCF_019175285.1. Classification (NCBI taxonomy): domain Eukaryota; kingdom Metazoa; phylum Chordata; class Lepidosauria; order Squamata; family Phrynosomatidae; genus Sceloporus; species Sceloporus undulatus. Next base: position 166,602,747 of record NC_056526.1, on the reverse strand, counting down.
CTGCATGGCCTCCACAGCCATACCACTAGTGACTGCGCCTGGGAAATGAAGACAGAAACAACTGGTATAGCAACTTAATTTGGGACTTTATCACACCAGCATGCTGTCCCACTGCAATCCCATTTCTAGCCTCTTCTCATTGGGCACTGGAGAATTTTGATTCTCCCCTATAGTGCTCAGTATCATATTGGAATGGAGCCACATATTTGCCCCACTATGTTGGGTTAATGGTGTTTGCTGGATTCCATGTGAACAGAGCAATAGATCTACTCCAGGTTTTAGTCTTTAACTTCAAAGGCGGTGCTGAATTCTAACCCCAAAACAAGACTCAGCACCTTAGCTAGCTCCTTTAAAGTTGAAAACAAGGGACTATATCATACTACACTGTTTATAGCACTATTATTCCACTTTAAGTACAATGGCTGCCTCTTCTGGAATCCTGGGATATGTAGTTTAGAGAGAGGCATTTAGAATTTTCAAACAGAGAGTTCTTAGGCTTCAGTGAAATACAAACCCTAGAATTCTACAGGAGGCAGCCATAGCAGTAAAAGTGGAATAATAGTGCTATAACAGTGTAGTGTGATGATTGTCCTAAAACTTGGAATAGATGCATTGCTCCTCTACCAGCTACTGCTTTATTGAATGTGGATACCAGGGCTGGACTTGGGCTTCGATGAAAAGGGGGGAAATGGCTGATTGCAGGTGGGTTCATTGACAAAATACCATCCCTACAGCTAAACTGAAGTAAACTTGATAGCAGTTAACAAGATCATCACCACCACCATCCTTTTTTAAAAAAAATGTAATTTAACATGCATTGATTGGAGTCACTCCCCTCTGTTTACAAAACAGATCAGTCTACATAGGAAAATCAGTCAGAGCTCATAGTCTGTTATTCCATAGCTTTAAATGAATTAATAATGGACCTTGTTTGGAATGACGATCCATAATATAGTTGATAAATAAGGACCACACAGGTGTTGAATACAGTTAAATACAGGTCCTCTCTATTCAACTGAGCATGGGAATTTAATTTTTCTGCTAAGGCAGTCCACAAGCATCTAGCTAACTATCTTCTAACTAACAGACCCTCTACTGATATCTTAACTCGAGTAGCACCTAACATTAGAGAAAATAACTGCTTATGCAGTAAATCTATATTGCCCACACTGAAATAATATATCATGACCTTGTATAATAATTTGATTAATCTATGAAAGAGGACCTTAAGATAATAAATCCACATATGTTCTAGGGGTCTTCCACTTGATGGTAATCATCATTGTCATCATCATCATCATCTTAACTTGCATACTACACTGGCATACTACAAGTAGGTAGATCATGGGAAAGGGACAACTGTTCACTCTCTATGCTTAATAGGTTTAGGTGGCAGTGTGTGGCAGCTGAGAATTGCATTAGAAGGGACAAGATAGTTTTAGGAAACTTTTATATGGCAGGTCTCTGATTTTGCAGAGAAAATGTTGCTGGAAATTTCATTCATTTCTAAACAGATTACCTCTACTGCCAAAATGAAGGGGAGACAGCATACCAAAAATCTCAGGCTTGTTGTTTTGTGCCTTCAATAGCAATAGCCATAGCATGTGCATTTCTATACTACTTATCAGTGAACTCAGTGCTCTCTACGTGACTTACAATCTGTAAGCCAATTGCCCCCCAAAATTGGATACTCATTTTACCAACCTACAAAAAGATATGTAACCACACAGATGCCTGCATTTTTGGACTCTCCTTTGGGACTGGTTAGCTTCCATGTTGAGTGCTTGCACTTCAACATTTATCACTATGCCACTTGTTTCATCTGCTTTGAAGAGGTAAATGGGTTGACAACAGATGGGTATTTCTAGAGTGAGGTTTGCAATCTTGATGCACTATCCACCAAAATGTTATGACCTCTTGAGCATCAGACGAATAAGCAAAACCTACTAATTTGAAAGTAAAGTGGTAGACATCTGGCGTGGTGTCATAGTTTGTGTTTAGGAGTAGAACACCATGAGCTTATTTCAAATCTGTGCTTTGAATGTTGCTTTCCAAATGGATTTAGTGGAAAATTTCACCCCAGGGAAATGTCTGAGGTTGTAAGTCTATCCCGGAGGTTTAAATTGTGTGTGTGTGAAATCCACTGTTTAAGGTCCAGGGGCCACCTATGTCCCTCACTGCACTACAGAAAGCTGCAGCCTCTGCAGTTTCTTTATAAACTGTTTGTTTTTCACTCACAGTGTCACCTGCATCCCCCAGGGAGTAAAGGGTGGCATCTTTGCTAATGCTAACCAGGGTGTTTCAGGCCTTTTCTTAAGCTACAAAGACTATTTTAAACCAGAAATAAACAGGAAGTTTACTATTATGGTGTTGGGGGGAAAATCCCCTGTACGTCTAAAATAGTCCACAGAAGACATACACCTGGTAAAACTGCACCCATGCCCATTAGAGGTTGTGGAGAGGGGACATATTACGGTTTTTTTAAAAAAATGTTTTGTTTGCTATCTCTTGAGCAGGGGTTCCCAATCTGGGATGCCTGCAGCTCCAGGTGGGTGAGTACAAGGTGGCATTTCATGGGATGCGACAAAGAGTGATTTGTGTCCTTGAATAACAAGTCGTGAGTCATCACCCAACCACTGCCCAGTGTGCCCTCAGAAGTGGTAGTAGTTGGTTGTTTTGCATATATATTAGTCTCATTGTTTATTTAATCAAAAGGAGAAAGCCTTACAATTTACAATATGTTACAGTATTGTATGTAGTTCAATTTGTGGTTTAAAAATAGAAATTGGATGTCTTCATCTTCAAATGTGATTTCACTTTTATAACGGGTGTGAACATTAACCAAATATTTTCTAGGGTGTGGCGCATAGAAAAGGTCGGGAAGCACTGCTCTTGAGAGTTTCAAATCTTATAGGACACATGTGGCCAATGAGCCACCCCCTCTCCATTTAAAGGAAACAACAGTCCCCCCCCCATATTGATTGGTGCTAAACTGATGACCCACAGTCCTAAATTCTAGAATATATCTGCTGAAACAGGGAGAACTTGGTAAGTCAACATTCATGTAAACTTCAGTGATTCATTGCATCTATTCTAGTTGGAAGAAACAATTGGATGTCATCCGCTCCAATTGTTTCCATTTGGCAGGGATTGAGTTCAAAGTGCAAAAACAGTTTGCACTCAATTCAGCAAAAGGGAGAGTACAGTCAACCTTCAATATCTACAAATTCTTTATCCACACGTTTAGCCACTTATGGCTTGAAAATATATCCAAAAAAACCAAACAAACTCCAGAAAATAAACTCTGATTTTGCTGTTGTATATAAGGGACCCCATTTCATTGTGCCATTGTATACAATGGGATTTGAGAATCCATGGATTGTGGTATCCATGAGGGGTCCTCGAACCAAATGAAGTGGATACCAAGGGCCCACTGTATAGAAGGGGTAGAATCTCACCCTTCCCAGTAGACTTAAGCAAAAGCTTCTCCTAGCTTGTGCAGTCTTCCTCATTAAGTACTTTTGCCATCTTGACCAAATTCTGACATTCCTTAACCGTACGTGTCCCAGTTTTCATCTGTGATGCTGGATGTATCGGTAGTCCCATAGGATTCAATTTTAGACATTTTAATCATTGTAACATACCCACAAAGCAATTTTTAATTTCATGGAAAGTCTAGATTTCACAATACTCTGAGCTATTTTCTTTTCCTCTTGTGAGCTGTCTTTATAGCCCTGATAGAGACATTGAATTTCTTCAGATTAGCCTGCACCAGAAAAATTCTATCTTTAGCAAGAGCAATTAAAACACAGGGGCTGGAGGCCAAAGAGCCAGAGCTCTAACACTATCACAAGTGTTGTAGCTGAAGCTACATATTAATTGCCAGACCTTCCATTGGGAGCTATGAATAGTTAATTCTTCCATTCATCTATCATTTCAATATAATTTAGGTTCACTAAAGCCTACACTGGTTTTATTGTTATTTTATTGCTAAGCATTGTTGTGGCATTTTAACATACTTTATAGAGAGATCTAGTATACACAATCAGCAGAATAAGAGAATCCTGGGGCGAGAATGAACTACTTCAGGCTGCAGAGTGATTCATTTTTTTAAAAAATGCAAGAGTTGGGCACCTAAGTTGAGACCTGATCCAAAATGCCTGAAGGCTGAGCTGACAAAAACGTTATTGCTCTGTAGTTCTAAATCAGAGTAGGTTACTAATATTCTGTTTTTAATTCATCTTGCAATGCATCTTGTGTCCATGCTTATTCTGACAGAAAGAATTGATACAAACCCTTTACTCAGTGGTTCTAGTAAAATTTACTAAAATGCCAGGAAAATGTATGAGCTTTTGGGTTCTATAGAAACTTTCATCAGGCTTGATCTTGCCAGGCCCTATTTAATTGTAACTTTTATAAGTCCTAACCACCATAGCAAGTTGGCAAGGAATGCTGGGAGTTTCAATTCAACAAAAAAACTGGAGGACCACACAGGCTGTGGATTAGATGTTGTTGTTATTGTTAGATTTGTTGTTGTTGCTGTGTGCCTTCAAGGTGACCCTAAGACATATCATGGGGTTTTCTTGGCAAGATTTGCTCAGAGGAGGTTCGCCACTGTCTTCCCCTGAGGTTGAGTGCATTGCCCAAGATACAAGGAATGGGGGGGGGGGGGAGTAAAAAATAAAATAAAATTGGCCAGATTTTGAAACCATTAGGGAGTGGGACTAATGCTTTCAAACCATTAGTTGAAATTTGCAGATTGAGGCCTAAATCTAAATTGCTAGTTTCAACTAGACTTGGTTAATGAAACTTACATAAATGCAGTAATGATTTGCCATGTGCCTTTCAATAGGTCTCCTCTGATTAAGGTCAATGATTGGATTTATGTCTAAGTGAAGAATTAAATTTAAAAGTAGAAGTTTATACTGTACCTTTCATTTCCTGTTCTGAATTCTGATCCAATGAGAGGTATTTTAGCTGGGACGAAACAGTGTTCCCTATGCTGCTGTTTTTCACCATGCAGTCAAGTAAGACAGGGGAGGTGTTGGGAGTCTCTTACATCTTGTATATGATGCTGCACACAGAATACTTGCATGGTTGTACAACAGCACCATAGATTAAACCCAAGATGGATATTGAATGTTCCTGATAAATTTGAGGGAGGTAGAAGTGTACTTTTAAAATTACCTCACGTCTTGTACTCCTAACAGAGGCCACAGATCTCTACATGAAAATTTTCTAAAAGATCCCTACATGGGAATTTCCCATATATCCATATTTTCACATTAGTGAGAAAGCCACCTTGAGTCCCCTATATTGTGAGAAGGGTACGACGTAAGTCAACAACAACAAGAAGAAGAAAACACAAAATCAGAAGGAAACTTTATAACAGTGCCTCCATGTGCTCAAGATATTGGGGTTTCATGCTACCTCCTGGTCTCTGAACAGCTGAACCCCAGCTTTGAACTTTTCAGATAAAATAATGTGGAGGCAAATAGTAGCTTTGGAGGAGAGGGGCATTTTCTGCAGGAAACACAGGGACAAGGAAGACAGGTTAAAATCCCCCTTTTGTCATTCTTGTTTATCAAACAGAAAATTGTGAATTTTGGTGAGTTTTTGTTGTCAGCAAAACCCTCAAATGAACAAAATTCTCACTTATCAGCAGGTGACAAATTCAGTAGGTGCAACTATTTCAGGCACGGAGATGTTTATGTTTTGCTTGTCAGAAAGATGAGAACCCTGTTCGGGCTTCTCCTCCTCCTCATCTTCTTTTCTGCCCACCTGATCCTAAGCAAGGTAATGTGCAGAAAATTTTAAAAGAACACTAGTCCAAACAAAGCAACTTTCAAAGCCATAACAGTTTTACAAGCCAAGTTAAAAAGGAAAGAGAGTGACAAGCAGTTGCAGCTCCAAAGGAAATTTGTAGTAGATCATTCCAGATTGAAATATGATGTATTTTAATTTTCTGATGTTGTTTTGTCTAACCTTGACATGTGATTGAGAGAAGAATCTCCTAAAAGATTGCAGATCAGGGACTCATGACCAGGTTATACGAAATGAAACCCTCATGTTGGACATCACAAGCCAAGCCATCTTACACTAATATCTCTGGTCTTAAAACAATAGCAACAGAATTAGGAAAAATCAAACATTCAGCAATATTTATTTGGTATGTACCTAAGCCTAACTGGGTATATTGCAGTATAACCAAAATGGGAGTTTTCAGCCCTCTGATCTCTAGGGGGCAGAAATTAGAAAGGGACTGTGTTCACTGATATTTCTGTATGAATCCAGTGGTGTGCTACCAATGCATCTTCTTGCTTCTGTCACACTCAGCAGCTCCTCCTGCAAGCCCTTATGGTCCTTAGAAATGAATTCTGGGATGCTGGACAACAAACTGCTACATAGGTTTTTGATTCCATAGAGGGTTACAGGATGAAGGGCAGAGGAGAAAGAAAGAGGAAACCAGTTTTACTGGTTTTGAATTTGGAAGAACATTGCTGGATCTCAGCCACTATGAACTAGCCCTCTGAGGTAGATCTAGAAAGCCAAGTGGCAAGTATAGTAGATAAGCAACAGCACAGTTTCAGTAAAATTAAAAACATGGGCAGCCAACAAAATAGTGAGGAATGTTGGCTCTACCTGTTTCAGAGAAGCAAATCCTAAAATTTTGGATTATTGCCTGACCCTGTGAATTGAAAAATAAATTGTCAACTAGAGTAATATGTTGCCCACGTAGATTTAGATTGCCATGGTAAAAATGTGGTACCAGGAAGGGTTTAAAATTATTACTTCACCTGCAGCTAGGTTTCTCTTCCTCCCCTCCTTGCCTAATCTTTATAGTATACAAATGTGAGATTGTTAATTCAGTTTATAGTTTGTACAGACCCTGAAGCTTGAGTCAGTGTCGTTATCTATTATAGAAATGCAAACATGCTCTTTGATGTGTAACTCTTGGTGACTTGGGAGGATAAATATGGAATACTCCATGGGCATTTATAAAAAGAAATCCACAAATTATAGGTCCATCAGGATTTCTTTTTATAAATGTTACACACTGACATTGATACACATGGTGGACACATGGTGCCCTTGGATAACCAAATCTTTTGGACAATTGATAATTCTATTATAGGAATGTAGTGGAGTCTCCTTCCTTGGAGGTCTTTAAACAGAGGCTAGATGGGATCTGTTGGGGATGCTTTGATTTGGATTTCCTGCATGGCAGGGGGTTGGACTGGATGGCCCTTGTAGTCTCTTCCAACTCTATGATTCTATGAATTCTAGTGATAATATTTCATTTATTTTTGTGTTATACATAACATTTGGCAACTATCAGCATCACATCTGCTGCATTAATGTCCAGATATTAACAAAGGAATAGGCACTAGCATCAAGACCAGTCCCTGAAGTTGAGCAAAAGGGCACAGGACCCCTGTGAATGTGGAAAAACTGTGAATAACAAAAACACTATGTTTTTATCTGAGAGAACACCTCTCTAGTAATTTCTGGGTCCTCCAGTGCAACTCTGTGGTCAACATCTCCCAGAAATTGACCATAGAATTATTCTGGAAGAGCTACAAATTCTTAGTGAAAAGTTCTCTCTAGGTCCTTCAATGTGACCTTTGGAATTGTATTGAACCCACAACCTTGTAATTTGTGAGTGAGTGGCTAAAGTATAGGCATTTAACCACTGCACCACCTGGGCTCCATGAGAATTCTTCTCATCAGACTGAGGCATCACTAGGGTGGTGCAGTGGTGGTATGTACCACAACTGGTAACAGTTGAGGGTGTGTGTGTCTATCTCAAAGCCGTACCACCAACCCGTTGCCACCCAGGCACCTCTGCAAAAAGAGGGGAGAATGCTGCCATTGCAGAGCATTGTCCCTACCTCTTTCCCATCCTGCTGCCCAGTCTGGCTGGGTGGGTAAGCAGGATGGAAGGGAGGATAAGGGCAGTCTGCTGCCTCATCTGTCTGCCTGTCCAGCTACCTGGGTCTTTCTGGGTCTTGCTGCTGGGTGGGGGAGGCAAAAGGAGTGAAGGGAGAGTGGGGGCTGTCCGCTTCCTTACCTGACTGCCCACCTGCCCAGCCTCCCCAGTTTTTCTGGGTTTGGGTGAGTGGGTGGTGCTGTCCATTACTGCCAGTGCTGCTCCACACAGCATGATACCAACCCTAATCATGCCACTGTCTTTGGGCACTTGAGAAGTTCTTTTTAAACCATTTTGGTACTATTTCAGAGATAGCCTTTTCATCCCAAACATGAAGTTGTAGTGCTCTGCTCCAATTAGAGCAGGATCTGTCTGCTGAGCATTGTTCCCATATCTTGCTCATTCTAACTGGCTGATGCCAATCTGTCTACTGGTTTCCACCAAAATCCTGCTTTCTGCCTATTGAGAGCAATATGGAAAGTTTCCACATATAGGTAACAAGAGGGATGAGTAGAGGAAGAAACTGCTCAGTTTCTTTTCTCACCATCTCTTTACCTCATTTGCATTTTAATAATGACAGCTGATTAAACTCCTCCTCATGTAGTGGCATGTGGCAATCAAGTAAGGGTATGAGGAGAGGAAATTAGTAGGGCAGCTGATGTTTTACCCCTGGCAAAGATCTCAGTTTGGTCAACTTCTTGGTGCAGAATACAGTGTGATTCATGTTTCTGACAGAGATTGTACAGGCCTGACATTATGCCAAGATGACCTTATGCATCATTTCCTACCCACTATGGCAGAATCTTCTGACTCTTGTACGTAATTAGCATGCTTGAATTGTGTTAAGTAACTCAGAAATGTGCTGCTTAAAGGGAACATGTTTATTACACTATGACTTAATTCCATTAGTCTTCATCTCTCTCCCAAAAGTTTGTACAAGGCCTCAAAGTACACAATTATTTCCTGAGGCCCTGTGCAGACCAGCCTTAAAGGCTGGGTTGGGGGTGTAGTTGGGGTGTAGTGTCCATATGATGCATGCCCCAACTTTGCCCCCAAGGCAGTGTGCGTAACACTGCTCAACGCACCGCATGGTGTGTGGCATCACAGCACTCCTCTGGCACTGCGTTCACATGCTGCAGCACCGAAGAAGTGCTGTAAATCTGTGGCGCCATGGCTATCATACCTTGTCCAGGGTGCAAAAAGGAATCGCTTTTTGCTGCTCCTTTTCACATTCTGGAAAGGCCAGATCGGGGCTGTGGCATGCAGTTGCCATGGCCCTGATGTGGCTCTAAAAAGGGCGGCTGGAGGCCGCCTCTTCGGGGCTGTCTACACAGCCCCTAAATCTAAAGTTAGGGATCTAATATATTAAGAACAGAGCTTGACCTAAGACCTTCCTAGGACAGACCCATTGAATGTTGTTGTTTTTTTTAAAAAGGAAGTCTTGTTGATCCCATTAGTTTCTTCTAGTTTCGACTAGCAATTGCATTTAGATAGTGGAAGCAACAAGTTTCCAAATAAAATAATTATTTCTGTTGAATACCTTGGTGTGTGTGTATAGTGGTTTGAGCATTGGAGACCAGGGCTTGATTCCCATCATGGCCATCCACTGGGTGACCTAGGGCAAGTCATATGGGCTTGGCATTTGCAAACCTCCTCTGCACAAATCTTCCCAAGAAAACCCCATGATAGGTTTGCCTTAGGGTCACCGTAAGTTGGAAATAGAAGGTATGCAATAAGAACAGCAACAAGAACAAAACTATATTTCAAAAGTAACATAGTGAGTGGGTTCAGTGTACCTTTGGGGCAAGGATAACATACAATGTTTTGTATTTGTCCCCCCCCCCCCAAATTTTATGCCATTCTTTTATCAATCCAAACTATTTCCTCTTTAAAAAAAGAGAAAGAAAATAAAGAAAACAAAAAAGTAACAACTAATATTATAAGTTTTCTAAAGTGAACAAAACCTGTCAATGGTGATGAATCACTTGTGGGGCTTTTCAATATAATAAATGACTTTAAAAAGTAACACCCTCCTCTCTGATTTGAACATAGAGCACCAAAAACCAGTTTGAATTTTACATTTACAAGATTTGCTTTAATAACTGATGATCAACTCATGCTCCTGTTAAACAGTGTGTCAAATCCATCTCTTTTAAACCAGAGAAGATTGATTATGTTAGTGGGAAGCTCACTTAACACTTGAACTCAAACAAAAAAGGGTAATTACACATGGATGAATCTACAGAAAACTGCCTAAGGGCATGATGCAAAATAAACGATACTTTGGTGTGCTAAGAAGTTTTTATTGGCATGGGGCTGGGATGGCTGCAATACTCAGGTGTGGAGAAACTGTGATTGAGTTATGGGGCCTTGCAGAATGAGTGCCAATACAATCCACTGTGTCATGGAGTCTGTACATGCCACATATTTTACAAAGAAAAACATGATTTTAAGGCAATGTCTAAAAGTATATTTGGAATAAACTTTGAATTTTTTTGCTTGATCAGGCAGGCTTTCAGAACATTCAATGCCAACATTACAGATCAAAGCAGAAGAGAATAATTAACAAATTTGGGGGGAGAAACATCATAAGCACTCAGTCATCTCCTTATAATATTGTTTAAAGCAAATTTGACACTGATCTAGTCCACCTAAAATAAAATAGGGCATAAAGATTGTTTTTATTGTTATGTGCCTTCAAACCATATCATAGGTTTTTTTTTTTTCACAAAATATATTCAGAAGTTTACCATTGACTTCCACCTTGGCTAAGAAAATGGGACATGTCCAAATTCATTCAGTGGGTTTCCTTGGCTTCGCAGTGGACTAAATAATGATGCAAATAGACACGCGTGTGCTCCTGCACATGCACCCACACAAACACACACATACGTACACTCAGACTTTTCAAGACAGCACACTCACTCTGAGGTTCCTCTCCCTTGCCCTGAGGGTCAGAGAAAATGGGGCCAGGCCTGAGATCTGGGAATTCTAGGGATTCAAATCCTGGCCTCTCACAGTCCTAGTCTTACCATTACACTATATCAGCCCTATAGATTTTACATTTCCAGGCCCCCATGACAACATGTAGCTGAAACAGGAAGCCATGGCTTGGTTTCAGTAGATATCTTCCATAAACAGAAAGGGAGTGACAATTTTTAACAATGTAATGTTCTCTTTAGTGCCCCACTAGTGGAGCTGGAGTGTTCTTAACTCTCCAGACACATCTTCAGGGCTTACAGAGGAAAAGGACAAGAGCCTCCCCTCCAAAGGTTGCCTTTGAAGTTTGGGATCATCTTTGGAGACTCTCCTCTAAGTTCCCACACCATGTGTGATGGACAGCTCCAGAAGAGGTCCTTTTTGCTATTGGCATGCAAGTTGAAGAATTCCTTCCCCAGAGAGGCTTACTTGGTGTCCTCTTTGTTGTCATTTTGTTGTCAATGTTCTTTTAAAACTTCCCAAGCTTTAAAAATCCATCTAAAGACTTTGAACACATGGCTTTTAAACCAACATAAAAGTTGGGAAATAGTGCCTTTGGTGATACCTATTGATTGATTGATTGATTGATTTCCTTTTTATGCCACCTTTCTCCTAAAAAGGGACCAAAGGCAGCTCACAAGATACCTATCACATGATGCCATCTCCTTCTCATCACTGCCTTGTCCTCCAATCATGGTTGACCATTGGAGGACATTGATGGGGGCAACTTGCCATTGATGGGGGCAACTTGTCAATATGCTCCCAATTGTACTGGTATTGTCCACAGGTATGGTAAATTATCCTGTAGTAGTCCTGGGATTGCATGGTCACATGGCGTCAGTATCTCCCCTGCTGCCCCTTCCCATTTCCCCTTCACTCTGCCAGAACAGCTGGGTTTTTGTTTTGTTTTGTTTTACTATATTTATTATTATTATTTTTTGTTAAACTGTAATTGCACAACTCCAGAATTGCATTTAAACACACACACACAAAGGAAAGGCATGATAGGTAAGACAAAGGGCAGGGAGGTGGGGTTAAGGAGTTGGATGGAAGAGAGCGCATGGGACCAGCAACAGTCTGGTCATGCTATTGAAGGGCTGTGCAATAGAGAGTGCTCCCAATCCAATATGTATGCACTTTCCTTTATTAAGAATGTGATTGCAACAAGAATGAGGATCGTGTGATAAAATCCTTAGTCTTAAACTCATAGAATCATAGAGTTGGAAGAGACCACAAGGAACATCCAGTCCAACCCCTCCTCTCTACTTTCTGCAGCTTGTGCTGCACGATCCTGTTGCTTTTTCATTCTTCTTGAATTTTAAATTGTTGATTGCTTGTTACAGTCCTTCATGAGAATTTGGTTATAACTATAGGGCAGTGTATGAAAAATTAATTAGAAAAGGATCTAATTTTGGTTTGGCTATCCCTGATTGTGTAGGTATGTTGAAATATAAGCTGACATCATAGGAAAATATAAACACATACAAACATGGCAAAAGTTACATAATTGCAGACTATTATTTCAAGTATTGTTAGAGGGAGAGGTTTTTAAGGGTGTCAGACCAATGAAATGGCTCAGCTTGGTCTTTGCTTTAAAACCTTCAATGATTAGATTTCTATCCAGTTTGCTACATTACGTTGATTTTGCTGGCCAATTTTATCAGCCGCATGTTAGAATTAGGGGGCTCAAACTGAGACAAAGTGGCTTGCATAAAATCTCCCAGTGAGTTTGTGGTTAAGATTAATAGAGATTTGAATTAGAGGCATTCTGTCTCAATGTTCATTTTTCAATAGCTAACAATGTATCTTTATACTAAAATCTGTGTGCCATCCTGATCTTTGAACAAAGATGTATAAATAAATCAACATTGAATAAATTAGGATTATAAGTATCTATAGGGTTCCTATAAGGGATCCACATTCCATCCTTGGAGTCCAACAAAGCGACCATAAACAGATGTTTTCTTTTTCTCTGGGATCTGCCACATCTGTTGTTTCAGCAGCCAGCAGTGAGAGATTCATGAAGAATATTTCACACCCTTGTTACACAACAGAACTACTGGAATATATTTCAAGCAGAGAACTAACAGGCTACTCTTCATTTCTTTATGGCCAGAAATGGCAAAAAAAAAGAAGTGACTCCTCTCTTTTAATGAGTTGGAGCCTGCACTTCATCCAAATTCTTCCAGCTATAGTTGATGGGCTGGAGCTGTCAGAACTGTGGCCCTTTTGGTTTACTGCAGAGGTTACCTATGAAGATTTCATTTAAAAGTAATATTTCCAGAGCATCTAAACCAGACAGCTACTGGGAAGCAGAGTGGGGCAATGTGGAAACCCTGTTATGTCTGTTATGCCCCAAATGAATAGTGAGATGTGCACAAAATACTTTTTAATGCACAGAACTCCAGAATTCCTTCTGCACTGAGGGCCCCAGAGTTGGAAGGAGCCAGATGACATCAGGGGATGGGTGGCATTTAACGTGCAGCTTCACTTCATGATATCACCCAGCCTGAGGGATTGATCCAAGGAGGGCAGTCCAGCCCTGAGTGGCAATATAATTCACACCCTGTGATATAGGCAATTCTAGTGGAATATTTAAACTGGAACTAGGCATTCAATAGTTGGAATGAAGAGAGTTTCAGCAGCCTACTTTCCACATCTTCTTTCTCCTTTCTCTCCCCATCTATCAAGATCTTGTAGGACAGAAGCAGAATGAATTGCTAACATAAATATATATGCATGTATTTAATCATCCTGATTGTTTACATTTCAGATTCTATGGCATCTAAGAACAGAATCCAGATTTGGAAAATGAGATACCATGTACCAGAGTTGAGCATGAAGAATGAACAAAAAATCCAGGAACCATAGCTCAGTTGGCATCTTAGTAGAACACAGAATTTGCATTCAGAAGGCTCTAGGGTCATTTGTTGGCTTCTCCATTTAGACGGATTAGGTAGCAGGTGATGGGCAAGAACCCTGTCCTGAATCACTGAAGACGAGCCATCTGGAATAGACATTGCTACATGCACTGATGCTCACTCAATACAAAACTAGAGAATTTTTGTGTAGAATTCCACTTATGGTGTGGACCCACTGTCACCTTTTAAAATGGCCATTCATTGTGAGGTCAGTGTGGTCAAAATTTACCTTCTTAAAGTATATTACAATACTAATATGAAATGAAAATAAAGGTAGAGAATCCTGAAGCTTCAAGCAACTGAGGACTCTAAATGGGAAATTTAGAGGCCAGAAATTAGGGAAGGAAATCATGTAAATCAAATTAGAATAAGAAAATGTGAGATTAAATCCTAATATAGGATTTAATTGGGGAAGAACATTGCAAAAAAAAACAAAAAACAAAACAAAACCCAAACCCTCTTCACAGTGTAACTTTGAGGGCTATGTGTTCATTTAAAATAAACTAGTGTATGACTCTATGAAACATGTTATTTCAAGAGAGAATAACTAGTTCAAAATTAATATAATTGATTAACAATTAAAAATTATAACACAAGTAGAATGGGGTTGGAGGTGAAATATTGAATTTCCTTTGATAGGTAGAGTAATTATGAAGTGTGCTTTTGAAGTTCAAGAAGACAGCCTAAGGACACAACATTTTTTAAAGTAAAAATTGGCTTGCACTCTGTTAGAATGATTTATTTTGCACTAAGAAATGGGTGTGAGACATGATGTGATTTAAAATTTCATCCCTTGATGGAACTGCTTGAGGGTGACATGTTTCTCTCTCTCTCATTTGAGGGTGGGGGTGATGGAAGGTTTTCTGTCACTAAAACCTACTGTATAAAAAGCCAAGCTGCAACATCTATTTGAAAAAGGAATTTTGAAAAGGAGGATGTAAACTTCCTCTTGGTACCAGGAAGCAAAAGCTTTGATTCTTGAGAGGGACACAGGACCTGAATAAAATTTATATAGAAATACTGAGATTAATTGTTTTTTAACCAACCATGTGATGAATGCTTATGTGGGTAGAAAACATTATGTATTTCTATAGGATGCAGGTAATCCACATCATTAAAATCCTTCTTATATTGAATGTAATTCAGTGGATTTATCATGGTGTTCTTCTAATACTAGCTAGATATTCTTAGATGGTCATCACCAGTCCTAAGGAATCTCACTAGAGTTTGCATGTATTACTGATGTCCCTATTTCATTGTCTTTCAGTGTTACAGGAGACACAACTTTAATTGTTAGTCTCAACTAAAGTAGACCCATTAAATCAACAGGATTTGTTGGTTTCAGTCAAGGGAACCTACCCTTGACTCAATGGCTCTACTTGAGTTGAGACAAACAATTGGATTTAAGTTATTATCAGTGTTCAAGTAAGATTTAAATGCCAGTCCAGCTGGAGAACCTGGACTGGAAAAGGGAACCATCTTGTCCATTGCCTTTGGGATGGTCCTACTCCCCCTTTTCAGCTTCTCTAATCAACCATACCCGAAATTAGCTTTGATTGGTCTATTATTATTATTATTATTATTATTATTATTATTATTATTATTTCCTGCCTTTCTCCCAATAAAGGGACTCAAGATGGTGAACAGCAGATTTAAAACAATAAAAAATTTAAAAAGTACAATATACAATCGGCCCTCCTTATACACACATTTTTTATACATGGATTCAAGCATACACGGTTTGAAAATGTTCAAAAAAAGTATAAATTTCAAATATCAAACCTTGATTTTCCATTTTTATAAGGGACACCATTTTGCTGTATCATTATATTTAATGGGACTTGAGCATACACGGATTTTGTTATACATGGGGGATCCTGGAACCAAACCCCAGTGGATAACAAGGGTCCACCGTACAAAAGGCTCCTCCTTAAAATAAATAGTGCGGACAGACTTTGGAAAATTACTTTTGTAGGCTACAACTTTCACAATCTCCCAGCCAGCATGATTAGTGGCCATGATGGCTGAGAAATTCTGGGAATTATCCCCCCCAAAATAACTTTTCCAAATTCTGACTTGGAAGGGGCCTCCTACAAATAAGTTCCTTTCCTCCAAAGTTCAAATGAGTCCAGTGTCCTGCTCAATGCAGGATCTACAGCTAAAGCATTCACAGCAGGCATATGCCAAGCCTGCTTTTGAAGACATCATAGTCCAAAGAAGGGGATTCTGCCATCTCTGAGGGCAATTGGTCCCATTGCTGAACTGCTCCTATGGCCAAGAAATACTTCTAATGTTCAATCAAAATTTTAAATTCTGTGCCATTTACACATCAATCTTAGTGTTGTTCTTTCCTTCCAAAAATAGGTAAAAGTAACAAAAAGCAACATGAAATCAATCCATGAGTCACTAAGCATAGCAATAACAATGAATGACTTGTACCAAGTAATAGGAAAAAATGTTTTTCTAAAAAGTAACTTTCCAAGCTCTGGGACTACCTATGAGAGCAGCAACTGTTCCCACGTTTAAAGCCAGGATATACTCCAGCCTTGTATAAAGTGGGGCAGCATACATTTTAAGAACAAAGTGACACATGCTTGAAGTTTGACCAGATCTCCTCAGTGCATTGTTTCTCTGCAGATGGACTCACGTCTTTTGCTAAGCCAGTTTCTCATACTGGAACTGAAACTGAATGCAAGTCTTCACCGCAGAGCTATGCCTTTCCCACATGTAGCCTGAATCTTGGATTTCTGCAGTATGAATGTTTTTCAATATTAACCCCCCCCTTTTTTTTTTTTTTTACCTTTTACAAGAGAGAAAATGTCTGGAATTGTGCCTAGATGGTCTATTGATTTATGGAACTTGAAATATTTTTCAAAAGAGTGTCACAAATACACGTAATGTCTCCGGATGCTCAATTTTTGTATTTGTATCTCAGAATAAAAAATGTTGTCAGGAAGATAGAGCTCCCTATTGGCAATACATCAGAGGAGAAGAACAGAGCGTGACTTATTCCAGCAAGGGTCTGGTATATATTACACCCCATTAAATTGGCTCCAGAGAGGCCTATTTTGGATGATAAAACATAGCGAGTTTCTGTGATATGCTAAAGCCTCTCTGTTTTTGCACAGGCCCTTTCCTTTCCTTTAGAAGAATGGAACTTATATGCATAAATATGGAAGGCAGACTATTAATCTGACTATTAATAATTCCACAGCAGATAGAATAATCACCATAGCAATCACATTTTGCATAAAGCCTGACAGATTCTACCAGTGTGTTTTTTTGTTTTCTTTGAAACTAAATCTCTCACCAGTATTAATGATTGGGTGCAACTGACATCCTTTATGTGTGACATCAGCTAGAAACTGGGCAGACAATTCCACTGATGCAACTTCTCCTGTTGGTGAAACGAAGAGTCGATGGTTTTATTCCCACTGCTTTCTCCTGGAAAACTCTCTAGTGCCTGGAAAACTCTCTAATGCCTGATGTTTTAGAGTGTAGGGAGAGGAAAAGATCTGGCACATAGGTCAATAAAACAAGAGATCCCTTTTCTAACTTGAACTGAATACAGGATACCTTTCTGGAATGCTTTGATGGCAATGGTATTCTTGTAAAGCAAAATGCCTGTCACCAAATGTCTCTTCTGACAACTTTCCTAGCTAACGTGCAACAGCCTCTCTCCTCTCCTTTCTTCTTATGCATTTATGTATTTATGCATTTATTTATATTTATTACCATTTTTCTTATTTGCCTTTCAAGTCCAAAACCACTTTATACATAACAATGGAACAATTCCATTCTTCTCCTTGGACTCTTTTCATTCAGTTTGGAAGAAGTGGATTGAGATTTATGCTTTTCTCATAGTACTAGAATTTGTGTTCATCTAAAGACAGAAAAAAGAAAGTAGTTCTTCACCTAGCACTTAGCAGTATGGGACTCACTGTCAGAATAGCATGATGATGACCACTAGATTAGAGTGGTATAATGAACATTAGATACTTTCATGGATTGTGCTTAAATCTGTTTACTAATTTAAACTAGAATAGTCCTGTTGAATTAACTGAGTGACAAGTCAATATTTAAATAAATCCCTTGATTCATTGGATATACTCCACTAAGGACTAGCAGTTGGATTTAGATTTTGGAAATTATCTCCACAGCCATACTGACAATATCAGTATTATCTATTAAGCTTGTCAATATTTTTACTACTCTGTTTCTATAGTGTTAAATATGCCCTGCTGGCATGCACATTTTGCAGCATGTACACTCCAACCTCAGAGCCAGAGGTACTGTATATATTTGAGGGTGGAAAGAAGGATATTGCCTTCCAAAATAAACTTTCTTTTGCCTCAGCTGAAATATATTTTGGGACCATATTCTTAGAATCCACCAGCCAGGATGGCCATGTCATCTGAGGGATTCTGAGAGTTTTAGTAGTAAAAAAAATTCCTTTTCCAAGCTCGCAATAAACATCTACCTCCACTAGGTCTAGTTTCTCACCAAATTTGCTTGATTGCTGGTTTTCTCCTTCACAAGGCCAACCTAGCCACTTGTAACCATAAACCCTATCATGGATCCTATTGATAGTGAAATGAAATTGCATTAAGCAGATATATAGAGGTAAAATAGCCCTGGTACTTCCTCAGAGAGGGCCAGCTCGATGTAATTGTTTGAATCTAAGAAGTTTATCACACCAGTACCTGTAATGTTCCCATAGAGTTCCTGTAATGTTCCGTGGAGAAATGATATGGGAATGGGTGTTATTGCATTCAATATTTTGTAACATAATGGTAATGGTATGAGAACACATTTTATCACACTGCAAATTCTGTGTTTCTGTTACTGTAGCCAAGGTCATTCCCAAGCAGTCCTTCTTTTGTGCATGCGTACTGTTCTAGCGAGGATTTTAGTCTCGCGGAAGTGACTTCATCACTCTATGATCTTATCACTTCATGGGTCTGACACACACACACACACACACCTCGGCTTGCTGGAGCTGCCCATAAAGAGAGACAGGCAAGGAGAGGAAGGCAAGAGGGAGCCAAAGGGAAGGAGTCGTGGCTGCAGAGGAGGAGGAGGAAGAGAGCCGGCCAGGGGGCATCTCTGTTTTTTGGGGGAACCTTGCCCACCCTGCTTTTGGAGGGGGCTGGTCCAAGGCACCGAGGTTGGAGGGAGAGAAAGTTTGGAAAGCAGGAGGCTGCAGGGAAACGCACACAGGCAGAGGCTTCCCTGCCTGCCCCCCCCCCACACACACACAGAGAGAGAGAGAGAGAGAGAGAGAGAGAGAGAAGCATCCCTGCCTACTTAACACACACACACAGCTGCTTGCCCTGAGGGCTGCTCCCTTTCCCTGGCTTCTCTCTTGTCTATTAGGTGGTCACTATATGGGGGGGGGGATTCTCCATCCAGAAACATGCTACAGAGATGTTTACATTGTGATCATTCTTTTTCTTGGGAAAAAAAAAAGTATTACATGAACAAAAGGAGCCCTGGTGGTGCAGTGATTAAATGCTTCTACTGCAGCTATTCACTCAAAACAACAAGGTTGCGAGTTCAAGACCAGCAAAAGGGCTCAAGCTTGATTCAGGCTTCCATCCTTCTGAGGTCGCTAAAATGAGTACCCAAATTGTTGGGGGCAAATTAGCTTATACAGTAGTTGTAAACCGCTTAGACACTGCTTAGGCGGTATGAAGTGGTATATAAATGAAGCTTGTTTGTTTGTATGTTTGTTTAAAAATATAATTAAAATTTAACACTACTTGTGGCACCCTCCTCACACCATACCCGGAGGAACAATAGAGATTTTAGACATTCAAGGATGGGAGGCATAAAATTGTCCTAGCCAATCCGAACACAAAGATGGGTCAAGAATTGGTTGGCTTATCGCACTGAAATCACCTGGAACAGTCTGAATACGTTCCTGCCTGCTGAGAACCCTTTTTAACAGTTCTCACTCTGGGATGTGCGAGGGACACTTTGAGCACCAAATGGGACCTGGATGGGAACCTGGCCATGCGATAGAGTGCGTTCCGTTCCATTCTCATTTAGTACCAGAACGTTGTCAGAACGCTGTGCAATAAATGTACAGTACAGGACAAGAACTCTGGGAGATGAGATTTTGAATTCTCACTTAGCCATTTGGTGACATTGGGCAAGTTCCGCTTTCAGTCATAGAGGAAAGCAATGGCAAACTTAGTCTGAAAAAAAAAATCTTGCCAAGAAAATAGTTGCCATAAGTCAGAACTAACATAAAGCTACATAGCAACAACAACAAACATACCAACAAAAAGAACCTGTTAAGGGATGGACCGACTTCTGAATCATAGTTTTATGTGGTTTAGGAAGGAGGCATGCCCTAGTTTCTCCTAGATGAAACACTTTGAGAGAAACAAATCCATGCATAAGAAAGGTTGCAAATGTATATACAGATTTTTATATATTATATATATATTACATTTTTATTTTTATATATATTTCATTTCCCAGAAATGTAAATCTTTGTTTTTGGCTTGGTGTGATTTGTCAAATTGCTTTTGTAAATAAATATATCATTTTCATTAAGGAAATACTGCAAGCTAGGTCATTTGACTGTAAAATTTCTATTGATTTTTGAGCCCAGGAAAACTATAGTCTATCCACTGCACAAATTATTTCTCTTATTTCTGAGATGTTTATAATATCAGTTCTTCATGAGTTTCTTGTAGAAGTTATCATGTTTTTTGTGGGTTTTTTGGGCTATGTGGTCATGTTCTAGAAGAGTTTCTTCCTGACGTTTCGCCATGAGAGATGCCAGCCACAGAGGCTGGCAAAACGTCAGGAAGAAACTCTTCTAGAACATGGCCATATAGCCTGAAAAATCCACAAAAAACTATGGATGCTGGCCATGAAAGCCTTCGACTTATCATGGTTTGCTGTTGTTTTAGAAACCCCAATTCTCTCCTAGTCTACTAGGGCACAGCATTGCTTTCTTCTGTAATATTTTTTATGACACTTTCAGGATGCACTGAAGAACTTGTTGACCACAAAACAGGGATTTGCTTCAACTTCATCAGCAATAGTTCTGAATGTTTTTACTTTCATGACTGTACTTATCAAAGTGAAGACTGACAGATTTGGGTCAGTGTCAATGGAATCCTTTGATTTTGTCTATATGGTTTGAAGAGCTCATATTCATTTAGATGGGGCTCTTTCCAATTCAAGAATATTCTGGACAGGCCTTCATTGGAAAACATTTATTTTTAAGCATCCAGACTCTGTTCTGATTGATAATATGGGAAACAAGATTGTGCCCTATAGTAATGAAATGAAAATTCTTAGGTGAAACCTAAGAATTCCACATTCTGCTAGCAAATGAGTCAGTTTCATCTGCCATTCAATTTTTTACTGGTGAATGCCAAATATTTACCAACTTACCTTAACATTTATATTAGCTTGATTATAAACACCACAGTTGGAAATTTTGTATATAGGCAGTCATTATACTCTCATCATTTATTTGTTCTTTTAAGACCAATTTGTTATAAAATAAAGCAAGGATACTTTACTAGGAAATAAACAGGGCTGGCTCTAGGTATTTGGCCACACTAGGCGAGAAATATTTTGGCACCCCCTGCCGCCCCTCATAATTATTTTTACCCCTTGATTTTCACTGTTTCGTTTGTTAAGGCTAAACATGACATAAAACTTAGGTTCCAATCTCTTGTCATAGTATTGAGAATTAGTCAAAAAGCCAAAAAATTATGCAACCCCCCCCCCCCCCAAAAAAAAGCTGCCCCTAAATTTTGCCACCCTAGGTGGCTGCCTAGTTCACTATATGGATGAGCCGGCCCTGGAAATAAAGCAAAGATTAAATGTAAAAAACAATTCCTTTGTTCATCAATTCCAAAACAATGTTTTTTAAATAGAATCATAGAGTTGGAAGAGACCACAAGGGCCATCCAGTCCAAACCCCTGCCAATCTCAATCAAAGCATCCCCGACAGATGGCCATCCAGCCTCTGTTTAAAGACTTCTAAGGAAGGAGACTCCACTACACTCTGAGGAAGAAGTGCGTTCCACTGTCGAACAGCCCTTACTGTCAGGAAGTTCCTCCTAATGTTGAGGTGGAATCTCTTTTTCTGTAGCTTGCATCCATTGTTCTGTAGCTTGCATCCATTGTAGCTTGCATCCATTGTTCAGAGTCTTAGTCTCTGGAGTAGCAGAAAACAAGCTTGCTCCCTCCTCAATATGACATCCCTTCAAATAGTTAAACAGGGCTATCATATCACCTCTTAACTTTCTCTTCTCCAGGCTAAACATGCCCAGCTCCCTAAGTCGTTCCTCATAGGGCATGGTTTCCAGACCCTTCGCCATTCAAGTCGCTCTCCTTTGGACATGCTCCAGTTTCTCCATATCCTTTTTAAATTGTGGTGGCCAGAACTGGACACAATATTCCAGGTGGGGCCTGACCAGAGCAGAATAGAGTGGCACTATTGCTTCCCTTGATCTAGACCAGGGGTTGGCAACCTCCGGCCCGCGGGCCACATGCGGCCTGCGGAGGCCTTTCAGCTGGCCTCTGCCTGCCCCTGCCGCCGCCGCCGCCGATTGCAGCTTTTCCCAGCTCCCGGGCACCGCCATTTTGAAAAACAAAATGGCAGCGGCCTAGAGGCGAAGTCTCACGCGACCACAAGGTCGCGCGACACTTCGCCGAGGCCCGCTGCGGTCGCTAGAGCCCTCGAACAGGGCTCCAATGGCAGCAGAGGGCCTCTGGGAGGCCCGTTGCCGTTGCTGGGGCCCTCCAAGAGGCCTGTTGCTGTTGCTGGGGCCCTCCAAGAGGCCCATTGCCATCGCTGGGGCCCTCCAAGAGGCCCTTTTGCCATCACTGGGGCCCTCCAAGAGGGCTGCCGCCGCCGGAGCCCTCTTGGAGGGCCCCAGCGATGGCAAAACGGCCAGCAAAGAGGAGGAGGCCTCCAGCGCTGGCGGCCCCTGCTGGCTCTTTCCCGGCCTCTGACAGGGCCTGGGGCCGGCAAAGAGGAGGAGGCCTGGCCCCCGGGGGGGGTCAAAGCTCTGCCCCCGGCATGCGGCTCCACCCCAGAGGGTGGAAGCTCCACCCCAGCATGCGGCCCTGCCCCTGGAGGGTGGAAGCTGTACCCCCCGGCTTCGGCCCCCCAGTTGTCTGAGGGACAGCAACCCGGCCCCCGGCTCAAAAAGGTTGCCTATCCCTGATCTAGACACTGTACTTCTATTGATGCAGCCTAAAATCGCATTGGCCTTGTTAGCTGCCGCATCACCCTGTTGACTCATGTTCAACTTGTGATCTACTTGGACTCCCAGATCCCTTTCACACGTAGTCTCATTCAGCCAGGTGTCTCTCCTCCTATATCTATGCATTTCATCTCCTGCATCAATTGTGTAGAAGGCAAAATAGTTGGGCTGAGAGACATGAGCAGGCCAGTGCCTTAGTCCTGGATCCAAAGTTTCTAATCCTTTCTCCCAAATAACTGAAAGAAAAGAAAAAAGAAAGAAAAAGAAAGAATAGATTGGCAGACACCCTGTTGAGTATTTTGGGATGTTGCAGCAATTGCAATACACGTTTCTGGTTGTGGCACATTTGCAGGAACTGTAAATGCTCCCTGAAACCCACCATTAGAAACCAAAGGAATTTTAGAAATGCTGATCAGCTAGATGCTGAAGGATGACATGTCCAGCTCCTTTTCACCAGCAAGGCATCGTGCAACAAGCAGTTGTGACAGAACCCTGCGAGACTCCATTATTACAAGAACTCCATTGTCATAGTTAACTCTGCCAAGGCAGGGTCTAGGGATGATCAACTTTGCCTTGTTAAACATTACAGTTCCATCCATTTGATAGGTCTAATTTTGTGACAAACTTATCATAAGTGAAATAATTTTGCAACTTGGTAATTTTAATGGATAGAATTGTTTAATCCTTTTCTAAGGGGTGTGTGTGAAAATTGTATATATTGTTGTATTTTTTAAAGGTTGTACACCACTTTGATTGTGGTAACAAAAAGTGGGATATAAATAAAAGTTTTATTTATTATTTATTATTAACTTGAACCTCTCTTCTTAAAACCCCAGACCTCAGCTTAAGTAGTTAAAGGACTTGTGAATTTTTACCAAGCTATTAAATATATATATAAACCGAGAGATAGAGATGTATGTAATTAAAAGCTGATTACAGGCAGAATCAGCATAACAAGAGCCAAGTGTTTGTGGCTAAAAGCTGATATTATCTCAGAAAGGAACAGCCCTGGAGCTTGAATGCATTTAATGCTTATTTAGTTTCCTCCCATACATAAATGATATTGATCAGCTAGAGATAACACATTACTTTTGCTTGCTCTGTGTGTATGTGTATTAGAGGAACTCTCTGTTTTAACAAGATTGCAAAATAAACAGTGGTGAAATGTTTTGCCTTCCTTGGGACAGAGGGTGAATGAATCATTGAAATTGATTGACAGCAGAAACGTTGCCAATATATATTTAGCCAATAAGTCCATGGATAAACATAATCTGAAATCAGGTCCGATTGATATGAGAACAGCCATGAGGCGGAAAAAATGTCAGTCAGAGATAAAAGGAGGATCCCATTTCCCCAAAACACCATCCTTTAGTAGGGACCCTAAAAATACTGCCATGTAATACTCTTTTGTAAGACAGTGTGCAAAAGAACAATCATGTATATTCATTTTAAAAAATTCATACTGGATTGATTTATCACTTGAGATGCTAGGAAAAAAGAGCTAGCCACAGTTATATGTCTTGATAAATCTAGATTAGATTACGGCAATGTGTTCTGCATTGGTCTGCCTCTGAAGACTTTTCAGAAAAGACTTTTGTATAAACTACAGTAGCTAGGCTGGTTATTACTGCTATGCAGTTTCTGCCTAGTTTGAGCATAATTCATAGTGCTGCTGGTTTTCATTTTTGAAGCCCTGTGTAGTTTAGTATTAGGATAGCTAAAGGAATTCCTATTCTCACTTAAACATGTCTGTCCTTTAAGGTCTTTTCCAGAGGTCTTGCTCAAATTGCTGCTATCTTCTGAAATTACATGAGAGATAATAATATGGAACAAAGTCTTCAGTGTTCAGTGTTGTGGTTTTGTCTATTCAATAGACTGCCTTCTTATAGACCTTCAGGATGAAAAAAAATGCTACTGCTGTTATTCAGTGTTCTAAACATGATTTGCTATTGCTGTGGTTCTGAGCTATGATTTTTTTAAACAAAATCTTTTATTGCAGATATTTCATGGTAATGTGGTGATTTAATACATTTAGATTTCTTAATCCCCTTGATTAAGAGGCAGCCATGATTAAAAGGCAATTAGAAACATTTTAAATGTCTGTCATAGTGACACTTCTTCAGTTTACCAGAACAGCCTTCATAGTTCTTTGGAAAATCTTTTGCCACTGGCTATGAGCTCACATATTCCTCTGTCAAACAGTGTAAATCCAAACTCTATGCACAGGACTAGAACATTCAAATGGCTATCTCCTTGACCTCATCAAGATATCTGTAGTAATTCTATGGCAAGTTTCCAAGACATTCCATCAGTTTTAACATCATCTTTATCATTAAAAAGTACCAGGAAGGAAAATAAAACAAGAACAAAAATGGCAGGAGCAGTTATAGGAAGACTCACCAATAAGTAAAAATACAGCTGGTGTTTCATCCATTTTCAAAGTACATGGTGGTGATTTTTAAAAGTAAATAGAAGCATTTACCCATAAAGAGGAGCAACAAGCTGTGAAAAAACCCTTGTGGGGTTTGTAACTCAGGCAAGCACCAGAGCTCACTAGTTAAGAATTCCAAATGTCCCATGAGACTACATGTTCCAGGACTCCATAGGATGAAGCCATGGCAGTTGTGTAGTATCAAAGTGCTATAACTGTATAGTGTGAAAGAGACTTTAATTGGAAGAATGCAGTGGTAAAGAACAGGAAGGGAGGACCCATAAAAGAGAAATTTATATTCTTGTCTATACTCATTCTGTAACTATGTGTGAAAGGGGAAGCGGTTCTAGGGAACACCAGTGGGGAACTTTAATTAACAGCCATTTTGTAATGTTCTAAAAAAAGAGTCTTATAGCTCTAAGTAAAATTCATTGTTCAGTACTTCAGACTCCTATGGCATCATTGCCCCAAATTCTCTATGGCGCAGTGCAGACTACCGAAAAACGGTGGTCTGCCAGCACCTGTTTTTCCTCTGCAGGGAAGCCGCAGCCACCAAACCATGTGGCTTCCCTTCGGAGGAAAAAGAACCTGCCAAAAGCAGGTTCTTTCCCCCTCATGTCAGTTATATCGCGAGTGCGCCAATGGCACACTCGCGATGTAACTGGCGAGGCAAAACATGTGGATGCTATGCATCCGTTACGTCATAATGGCGGCGCCTGTGTACATGGGCACCATCATTATTGTGCCGCCAGTATGTGCTAGGGTTAGGGACCGTGCGGTTGACGTGCTGTCCCGTAACCCTAGCACAGCATGAATATGGCGTTTTAGCGCTGTATGTACCACGCCTATAGTACATCAAACATCATTTTCATACCCTCCAACATTTCACACATGAAACCCCAGATATGCAATATCAAAATGTGATCAAGATGGCAAAAGTTTTTAATGGGAAAGTTTTTAATGGGAAAGATGAAGCTAGGAGAGGTTGAAAAATTTTGCTTTTGCCTGACCCTACTGGGAAAAACAATATTCTGCACTCTATTCTCCTCTCTTCCCCCTCTGCTGAGTTAATTGAGTGCAAATTATTTTTGAACTCACTTTGAAGCAGTTAAAGTAAGCAGAGGACAAGGGGGGGGAGTGGAAGGAAGAGAAAGAAGCTAGGATAAAGAAGTGAGATAACAGAGGTTAAATCAAGGCTGTCCCTTGCAAATCAGGGCAGCTCTAGGGTATGCTTTTAAGATGAAAAACCAAAACATCAAACAATGAAACAAATTAACAAAAAATTGACCAGATAAAGGCTCCAAGGCTGCTGCCACACTACAGAATTATTGCAGCTACTGTCATGCTGGGTCCTATGGAATCCTGGGATTTTTAGTTTGTTGTGGCACCAGAACTTTCTGACAGAGAAGGCTAAATATTTCACAGAACTACAAATCCCTGAGGTCTATGGCATTGAACCAATGGAATTCAAGCAGTGTCAAGCTTCATTAATTCTGCAGTGCAGATGCAGCTCAAGAAAGCTGATATGTGACAGAAATGTTACATAATACTACAGAACGTACATTAAGAAGGTGAGGGACATAAGAAAGTTGTAAGTTCAGTCAACACTGGTTCTTCATAAAGAAATAAGAGAAGTCTTTAAACATTGTAGGTAGATGCTATGTTTTTATTAATAAATTCAAAGCATACTGTACTCCTTAAAACAAATGCTGTATATGAAACGTGCCAATAATTCACAAGAATTTAATGTAACAGAGCTTGTGAATCACTTAGTAAAGATCACATAGCGCATGGCATAAAATCATACAGAAGAGCACCAGATTTTTGAGAGAGAATGATTTAGCCTTGAAGCATACAGGGAATATATGCAGGGCAGATGAAACGGCTATAAAGCAGTTGAGTGGGATCCATGCCCTACAGTGCAATAGTAAATTTTTTAAAAGGTAAAAGCTTGGCATTCCTTAGAAGTGAGTGTGTTTGGAGGGGCAATACAATTAACCTGCCCTTCAGGGTAAATTTGTGTGGTTTGTAGACACCATACCTACACAGAAATTAGTATTACTATGGTTTTGACGATTTAGCTGTCACCTTTTGTTTATTTTTAAACTCCATCCATCTTTTTTCTTCTCCTGAGGACATTATGCAAACAGTTTCTTCTTAGATTTATGAGAAGTAATTGAAACAGGGTAGGGATAAAAAATGCCTGCTACAGGAGTAAAATTTGAGTCTACTATCTACGGCAGTGGAAGAGGAGAGTATCCCACCAGACCTATGTAAATTATGGAAGGCAAACATTGATGTAGAAATCACACATGTTTAAAATTGCTTGGAAAGTATTTGATGTGAATTGTAGTTTTTATCTATGAAAATGGACTGGTAAAACTATGAACCAGAGAGAGTGAACTGAGAAGAATGACAGTAACTTTCAGAATGCTAGGGCTCATCCAGTGAAATCAGAGCTTGGAATAGTTTAATAACAATAACAATACTGCGTTACACTTTATTTTGACAGCTGTTTTAATAGTAACACATGGGTAAACATCTTGTCATTGTTGTTGTTATTGTTGTTGTGTACCTTCAAGTCATTTCTGACTTATGGTGACCCTAAGGCAAACCTGTTTTTTGGGCAAGATTTATTCAGAGGAGGTTTGCAATTGCTTTTCCCTGAGGCTGAGGGAGTGTGACTTGGAAAATTATTGTTTGGTCCCTAGAACGGGCCTGTTGCGTTCCAAAAATGGGGTGTGATGAGAACGGGATGGGACGAAGAATGCATCTTACCACACAGGAGAACCGCCGCCGAACGTTCCCATTGCGTTCTACATCTGTCCCAGACGGGGCGATTTTTGAGAACACTTTTGATAAAATTCTTGCTCTAAGTCACCCAGTGGGTTTCCTGGCCAAGTAGAGAATCAAACCCTGGTATCCAGAGTTGTAGTCCAACACTCAAACTACTATGCCACACTAGCTCTTAACATCTTGCTAAATTGTTGTTTTAAAAATAAAAAGGCCCTCAGTCTTTCCAAATAATGTTTTAAAATACTGAACAGCAGAAAATATTTCCCCCTTCAAAGTGAATCTTCTAGGTCTGTCAGCTCATACAACTGTCTCGACATCTCTTCAAACAGAAGAATGTATTCTGTAAAGAATGGCACATGAACAAACTGCTTCATCTTTCTCTGCACTGACCCACTTATTGCCTGTTCCCTATAAAAACTGGTGCCTCGGGACCTTAGCTTAGAGAAGTTTTTTATGAAGTGACATCTTCCAAAATCTCAAGTAATCTTTGGGGGACACTGGGGGGGGGGCGATACTGGGAGTTGTATCCCCTCCCCGGAAAGTTTTTCAGTCTCTGCTCAGGATTCTCATATTGGTTGCTAACTGATTGACTAGGTTACATCTTACAAAGGCCTGGTCCACAACCCAAAGACCTGGTCTTGTTTATGACTGGCTTGCTTTTCTACTTTATCAAAATAAAGGCATAAAATTGAGAAAGTGTAGTTTCGCATTAGAGAGGTGAAAGTACAAGAGAAGCTATCAGAAGCCAGGAAGGATGACCTCAACTTTTCCTTAAAATCTCTTATTACCACGCTATTTACATACCTCTTATTCTTATACTCCCACAGGACACTAGAAACTGCACAGTCAAAACAATCTACTGTTGCAAAAGCAGCAGTCTTTGAATTTGATAAGTAATTAGTGTTTATTTTCCACTTCCCCAATTTGGACCAGGTTAGCCAGAAGCGTGGATTTTATTGTAGCAATTTTTTAAATGGGTAGATATTAAACTAAGAATTGTGGTATGGTGAAACTTGCATAATGCCAGTCAGCAGGCTTCTCTACATTGGTTTGATTGGAAAGGTGCTTTTTCATGCACATGGGTTTATTTTCTGCAGGCATAAGACTGTTCCACACATTTCACATTAGATCAGGGTGGACAAAGAATGACCTTCCAAGTGTAAGCAATGTAGGTCCTTCAATATTTGTGATGTACCTTTCTCTCATTGAGGCTGTCAACTTCATAGTAAATATTATATTAAAGTATATATACAATTTAAGTAGATATTCAATTGTAGTACATATTTAGACAATTTAAGTACGTATACAATTTTATATACATGCATGTTGCTGATGTTGTTAACTGCCCTCACATCAACTTAGACTCATGGCGATCCTATGAATGAGGTACCTCCAAGACAACCTATCCTTAACTGCTGAGTTCCTGAAGACTCAGGGCCATGTCTTCTTTTTGAGTCTATCCATCTGGTACACAGTCTTCCTCTCTTTCTACTGCCTTCTGTCTTTCCAAGCATTATCGTCTTTTCCATTGAGTCATGCCATCTCATTATATGTTCAAAATATGACAGCCCCAATTTTGTCATCTATGTTCTGGTACAGACTGCCCCAAAGGGGCAGCCTGCACCCGCCCCTTTTCACTCTGGATTGGGGCCAGGGCAACCTCATTGGCAGCCCTGTGGCCCCAATCCAGTGTTTTCCAGGCCACGGAGAGGTGGCAAAATGCCATTTCTGCATGGCCTGGAAAAGGGGTGGGCTTGGGGCTTCATGTCCCCAAACACCCAGACAGCCAGGAGGAGAAAGGAGCAGCCCCTTTCTCCTCAGGATCGTTCCCACAGCCGTGTAGTTGCCATGGAAATGAGCCCGTCTAGGAAAGAGCTGCGAAATGCAGCTCCTTCCTGCAACTTCATAAGGGCTGTTGATGTCGCTTTCCTGAATGGCCATAGGGACGCTGCGCAGCAGCGCCAGCTTCATGGCAGCCCCCATATGGACGGGAGGCTGCTATGATGCTTGCACTGCCATGGACTAGGGTTAGGGAGCATGCAGTTGGTGCATGGTCCCTAACCCTAGTATCGCTGGCAGCACATCGCTTTATGGTGGTGTGTACTGGCTCTTAGCTTCTAGGGAAAGTTCAAGTCTAATTTTTTCCTAGGACCCATTTGTCTTTTTAGCTGTCCATGGTATCCGCAAAATTCTTCTCCAGCACAACATCTCAAATGAATCCATTGTTTTTCTATCAGCTTTTATCACTGTCCAGCTGTCCATAGTAATGGAAAGTATGATGGCCTACACAGCCCTAAGTTTGTAAAGTCAATAACAATCAAGTAGGAGTGATGGGATTTTATCTATAAATATTGACATTAATTTTCAGATACTACCTTATAAAGTATAATTTTAAAAGTTAATAGTGATGGGGGAATTTGGTTTGTAATAAAAAAATTAAAATAAACAAAACAAAACAAAATATAAACTATTTCATTTTATTTTGTGACATTTTTTCATTAACAATTTTTTCTAAGGTTTAGCCCTTCAGTTATGTCCCTTGACCATACATTTGTTCAGATCTTTAAAAACTGGTCCTGGCACTGCAGAAGTTTCTCGCTGTGTCTTTGTGGGGAGAGGAGAAACTCCCAAGACCTTACATGACATCTTATGCAAAAAAGAAAAATGCTAGAAAAGCTATTAAAGTACCGTGTAGGGATAAGGAGAAAGCTATTTTCATTTGAATGCAAATTTATCTAATTAGTACTTTCTAAATGGACATGTGAATCAAAATGCAGTTTCTTCACATGTCTATCAGTTTTGTGATAGACATAGCACAAATTAAAAATGCTCACAAAATATGTGTAATATCCTGAAATTCATTGGGGAAGTTGCTCTCAAAAATATGTAAATTAGACAAAATTGCAAGCAAAAATAATTAGGATCAATGTGCACAGAAATTCTTATAAATTTTGTTTACATACAGGTTTTTTTTAAAAAAGAATACAAACTGATGCAAATAAAGCAAACTTAAGAACTTAAGTGACCAAGAGAAGCCAAGATTGACATCTTTCTTACTGCATGATGTCTTGCACAAGTTCTTCTGGAGCAGTGCTAATGGCTATTTTCCTTCTGCTGACAATTATTTGGATCCAACCCTATGTTTGTTTATTTTGGATTATGGCTCACTTGATTGATCTGCCAGCATTCTTTTGATACTGTTAATGTGCTTTTTATAGCACCCTGCCACACAGAAATTAAGCACCTGATGTGTGACAGGATAGGTGTCACTTGCTTAATTTTCAGAGTTTGGAATAGTTACAACTCCTGAAATCCTTCACCCAATGTAAGGCTGTAAAATCACAAGCATGAAGTCGGGGCAAAGGAATCTTTGACAACTCTTTGGAAGACGTCCATTTCCCTACATATTGTATGTTGTTCAAAACTCTTTGGCATCAAAGTAAGAGACACACAAATAAAATATGCACATAAAGCAGCTGTCATATATTCCAATATTTGGGATTTATTAGAAGAATATCTGGGACAGATTCACAATGATTCATCTATTTGCTTCCACAATAATTTGACAATTTAGTTCTTTCATCAATAAATGTTGGCGCTATAAACACTGCCATTCTAAGACTTCTTATATGCAATCTTTTACATATGCTAAATATCCTTCTGGGGTGAGATAAGATGTCTTTTCCCCCTGGTATTTGCTCATGTGTCTCCCTAGTTCATCTGTATCCACATGTATTTGGCTGCTACTGTGCATTCAGTAGCCTGCAATCAATAATAAGGTTTAACAAGACAAACACAAACATTGCTTCAAAAGGATTTCATTCTAGCGCCTTGATTAAAGGGCACAAATCCATTAAAAAGTAAAAGCCTGCTGCCCCAGGGCCCTTAGAGAAAGCTGTCCGTCCTGCTACATGCTCAGCTGGCTTTCATACGGTGTTCCTTTTGCTTATCCTTGCAGAAATAGAGCTTAGAAGCATCTTACGTCTCCTAGTGTATGTGCAGTGTGCCAAGTCTGAAGTTGGCAGGAAACTTAATTCATTGCAAGTTTCTCAAAGATCTCTACTTTGTCCCATTCACATTCAGACTTGATTCTATAAAAGCAATGTACTATCTCTTGGGCAGATGGTAACTGTGAAGCAAGGAGCCTGGATAGACCTAGACAATCACAGTTCACAGAATGCTGTGGGGAGGGAGCTATGGGCAGATAAATATAAAATCCTGAGTTTTGTTTGTAAAAAAAAGTTAGATAGGGTCTGTACAAGATAGAACCAGTGAGAGGCAAAGTTGGGGATAGTAAGGAAGAAAGGAAAGGAGGAAATCTAAATAGTGTTTTGAGAAATTGAGAATAAGAATTCAGGGAGAAGTGCTCTTTGTTTAAAACTGAGGTGTCACCATGTACTCTGTGTGGGACCAGCATAAGTCTAGATGTTTATCTTTAATGTTTTTTTGCTGTCTTCAATGCCATCTTGATGTTTTAATTTAGTAATTAACAAGGAAAACTAGTCATGCTTTACCACATTGAATCTGCTGATCAACACAGCCACTTGTCCATACTTTAGGTTGTGATTCCCCTTCCTATGTAGGTTTACCGGATATAAAACTGAAAAGAATCCTATACCTTTAATAGTTGTTTAGAAGAAGGAATTTCATCAGGTGTTCCTTATCATGCAACCAGGCAACAAGAAAAACCTGCTGAAATTCCCTCTTCTATACAATCATTAAAGGTTCATGGACCCACTGCAGTTTTTTTCTGGAAACCCTAATTCTGGGACAGGGTCAATAGAGGTTCCCTGGTATTTTTCTGACAAATTAACATAAATCTCTGTTGTGATTTGGTCTAAAACTGGTGGGAGCACTGTGATCTCTGGTAAGTGATAATGACAGATCTTTGGCTAGTACTATCTGTCTTTTTTGTAGCAATCTGCTTGGTAGGGAGGAAGATGAAGAGAAAGGGGATGCCTGATAAAGAAAGACTAATCCTATCCACTTTTGATTCTGACCACCACTGGCTTTGGAGTGGTTTGAGCATTGAGACTGGAAACGAGGATTTGAATCCCTGCTCAGCCATGGAAACTCACTGGCTGACCTTGAGCAAGTCACACTCTCTCAGCATCATAGGAAGTCAAAGGAAAATCCCCCTCTGAACAAATCCTGCTAAGAAAATACATGATAGGGCCTTAGGGTTGCGGTAGTTGAGAAATGGCTTGAAGGCACACAACAAGAGCAGCAGTAGCAGCGATAGCAAAAACGTCATTCTTTGACCCCACATGGTCCTCTACAGGAAAAAAAGTCCCTTAACTCTGCTCTAA
>NC_056526.1:166473947-166569126 GCF_019175285.1 Sceloporus undulatus | reverse complement strand
AACTTTAGTATGTGAGATACTTGCTCCTGTGCAGAAAATAGGAAAATGCATGCTGGCAAATAAAGAGAACAATATGAATGATATAACACATTTAAAATTGCACAATAACTGGTGATTCCTTAATTGTGGATTTTTCTACTGTAAAACAGAAAAGTTCTGCTTAAGATCATACTGGTACAGCATTCAGAGCAAATTATCTTTTCAAGTCTGAGGAGCTCTGCCATTAAAGGTAGAAGGATAAGGGGAAAGAGTTGTTGCTTCCTTTTACAAAAATTAAAGAACAGTAGAAAAGAAGAGCAGTGTGCTTTCTTTTAGTTTACTACAAATGCTTCTGCTGCATATGTGATTATGAGTCAGTTGACCTGCTGCCAGCCCAAGGAAGAGTTAAGAGATAGGGTTGGGTAGCTGGGCCTGAAGCCAGTACACGATTAAGACATAATCATATATATGGCACATGGTCTGAGACAGTATTATTAGCTGAGCTTTTATGCACTGTTTTGGCTTTTGCCAAACTATAGCTAATGAAATACTCTGTATCTCTCTAAAGGTAGAGCTTACTGAAACTATTCTGGGGGATAATTATTTTTTATTTTTATTTATGAATATAAATGTTACCTTTTAAAAAAGAAGAGAAAAACCTGTATGGCAAGTTAGGTCTGTGGGCGAAACAGGAGGCAGGAGTGAGAAGTAAACTAGAAGTTACATTCAATGGATACAGAAACTGATTTCAAGAACAGGAAGTCTTTCGAGGGTTCTTTTAGTTTAAGAGGAACCAAAAGCCAGCCTGGCTGGGTGACACTGGTCCACAGTCTGAAGCTACAGTGATGCTGTTGCTACAACATAAAGTTAAGAACTGATCAAACAAAATAGCCACAGCCAAATCCAAGGGCTGTCAGACTGAGCTCTGGAAGTTCTCGATACTGCCTCATAAGAAAGAATCTACAAGTGGCCACATGAGAATATCTTATATTCTAATGGGCGGACACATAGGAGCCAGCATGGCACAGCAGTCTGAGTATTGGGCTATAACTTTGGACACCAGGGTTTGAATCCTGGCCCCGATAAAAAAGACCGCACACTGAATAACCCTGGGCAAGTCACACTCTTTCAGCCTCAGGGGATGGCAATGGCTAACTCGCTCAGAAGAAACTTGCCAAGAAAAACCCATGATAGGCCTTAGGGTCAACAAGTGTCAAGTCAGAAATGACTTGAAGGCACACAAAAACATAGGAGTCTAAACAAGATCAAGCTTCAAGGGGCTTGTTTATACAGGTGAAAAAGACTGTACTTACCCTGAAATCAGTGCTGGCAGTCCTGATCATGTTCTGCTAGTTCAGGGGAGGACCCGTATTTCCCTGCCTTTAACCTACTTTGCTCTGAACTAAGCAAAGTTAGAGAAGATTCCCAGAAACCCTGGAGTGCCCTTGGGTTCTTTCGGTATGTGGACAGCTGGATGGGGTTTTATTTGCCCCAATCCAATTGTTCACATGCCAAAAGCCATGCTATCTCTCTTCCTCATGCTGAACACGGCAGGCAAAGAGGTTGGATGGTTTTCAGAGCTCCTGCAACTGCTTCCTTGCAGGCTAGAGCTCCACATGAAGCCTTCTTGGTGTACTGCCTCTTCTGTTGAGGTCAGAAATGGTCATGTGGACATGTCTTACTCTTCAGTGGGAAGAGCCACATGAAGAGATAGCCTAATTTATAGAACCATAGAATCACACAACCATAGAGTTGGAGGAGAACACAGGGCTTGTCCAGTCCAACCCCATTCTGCCATATAAGAATACAGAATCAAAGGACTCCTGACAGCTGGCCGTCTAGCCTCTGTTTAAAAACCTCCAAAGAAAAAGACCCCACCACTCCCTGAGGGACTGTGTTCCATTGTCAGACAGTTCTTACCACCAGGCAGTTCTTCCTTAGGTGGAATGTCTTTTCCTGTAGTTAGGAATCATTGTTCCATGCCCTATTCTTTGTTGCAGCAGAAAACAAGTTTGCTCCTTCTTCCATATAACAACTTTTTCAAATATTTAAACATGGCTGTCATATCACCTCTTAACTTTCTCTTGCCTGGGCTAAACATACCCAGCTCCCTAAGATACCCCTTATAAGGCTTGGCTTCCAGACCTTTCACCATTCAGTCTGGAGGAATGTATCTTTGGGGCAGTATAGGTGTGTGAAGATTTTCTCAGTGTAAATCTGGTCTGGCCTATGACTATGTAGTCCATTGGACCTTAAGATCTTACACTTACAGGATCTAGCAACTGCATTAAGTTGAGAAGACTTGTGGCACTTAGAAATTTTATGAACTCTTGAAGATCACGTGGGATAGGATGTCTTAGGGAACAGCGGGTCACCTGGAATCCTCTGCAGGGTCCCATTAGGGAATGCTGAGCCAGAGAGCCAACTACAGTGTTCATATCCCAGTGACATTCTCCTTTAAGTGGAAGAAGTGGTATTTTGCTTGGCCATTAAATCATTATTTGACACAGGGACTGTAAGGCTTGTTCAGGATCATTTGTGTGAATAT
Organism: Sceloporus undulatus; assembly: GCF_019175285.1. NCBI lineage: Eukaryota > Metazoa > Chordata > Lepidosauria > Squamata > Phrynosomatidae > Sceloporus > Sceloporus undulatus. Next base: position 166,566,599 of record NC_056526.1, on the reverse strand, counting down.
ATGATGAAGTTCCCCTTTTCAGAAGCTGATGCTCTAGTGGGCTGGAGATTTATAAAAATAAAATCCAGCTAGTGCTGCTGAGATTTTCAACTCCAAGTGACAGGCAGACACCTAGCACTGCTAATCCTCTTTTGATATCTTCCGTAGAGCTCTCTGACAAGGGTGTGCATGCGGGACAGGAAGTGCCTGTCAGGATTCAGATTCAGCTTAAATCCTTCTAGCATAAATGAAGGGAACCAAGAACCATCATCTTCTTGATCCTGAAGGCCATAGGAACAGGGCAACCACCCCTGGCTTATCATGCACGGTACAATTCCTTCTCTCTCTGTGATTTGATGAGAGTCTCAGGCATCTGGCAGGAAGCATGTAGAATGAATATGCAGGATTTGTATAAGCTACAGAGCTGTTTAACTGGAGAGGAAGAAGTCTGGCTACATGAATGGAGACACTGTCCTGAATTTCGGTGGGAACTGTGACAGACATCCCCTCAAGCTTCTGTTCAGAAACAGCTTCACTGCTGTTTTGCAAAATGAATGAATATTGGGGGACTAAGAACCTCTGCAAGGGTATATTAAGTATTTAAATGCTGAAGCTACGGCCCTCCCACTCCCAATGTCTGTTGTGCAGACACTGCATTTGTACAATGGGAGTGGAATTAAAATAGTGCTTCTGCATGATACTTATTGTAATGTGTTTCCTGTCCTGTTCTAATGGGAAAGGAAAAAATTAGGGTGTATTGCTGCATCAGGCATTTGCAACACAAGCAAAAATTGCATTCAGTAAAATTTAAAAAATCTTCTTACTTTATTATTACACTTTTTAATAGTACAAAAGTGGATTGGGAACAAAACAAAACAAAAAAACCCTCCCAGTTTAAGTTTTAGAAAAGTGAAAAGTGGCAAGAGATTCCATTTATGGACATGTAATGGTAAAGTCGTAAATCAATCCCTCTGATCATCCATTGGACATAGAAGGGAAGATCCACTCCCTCTCCAAATAGTTGCTCTCAGCAAATATGAAATTCGTTGTCTGTTAACTCTTTTGAATGGGGCAGTGGGACATGGAGAGCAAAAGATGCACAAAGGATTTCCTGCACCAATCAGATGATCAGTTTATATATTATTATATATTTAGATTTTTAAAGGTAATTAACAAAAAACCTTGATAAAAAGTAACTAATCCTGATTTCAAAAGTAATTAAACCATGATTTTAAAAATTAAGTCATTATTTCTTAGTTACTTTTTAAACATCTGAATAGTTCGAGATATTGGCCTGTAGTAGAAAACAAATACTCCTCCAGTTCATTTCTTCATCAGCTCATTATCCACAACTCAGCATGAAACAGCATGGTGTGAAGCAGCACTGGAACTATGTGTTATTCCTCCTCCAGTGTTCATTCAGGCCATATTCCAGTATATTAAAATTGACTGAACAGTTGTACTGCAAACAGTTTGAAGTTATTCCTTTTCAAGTTACAATTGTAATGTAATGAAATTATACCTCCATATTAGAAAAAACATTAATTAAAAGTAATACTAGTTGGATGTAAGTGGTTACTTCCAAGCTCTGGATAAATGCACATTAAATTGAAACAATTAATTTCAATAAAAATGCAGTAGGTAAGATTGTAGTTAAATGTTACTGAACACTGTGATGTCCAATAACTGTTGCTGGCCAACTCAAAGGTCTGTATATTTAAATCTTTATGATAGGCTTGGACTGGCCCACCCTTCAAAAGTGGACACTTTCAGGTAAAACTCTCTTCTGACTAACAACATTATTATCATTAAATGAATCATATCTCACTTTTTCTCCAGGTAAATCAATGGGTCTTTGCCAATTCATGCATGAACATATCTGCCAAAAATCAGAAAAAAGTCATTCTAAAGCTCTTCTTTAAAAAGACAGGAACATAGTGGTGCATGGTGATGGCAGGAACAGAACAATTTGGTAGTCACCTTTATGGAATAAGTGAATGAGTTCAAGTCCAATGACAATGTGTGAAAACACCTTAAGGATGGTGCTAATACATTTTTTGTGAAGACTCACTTTTTTTTTTTTAACATACTGATGTTGTTGTAGACAAATATCTTTCCACAGCCTGGAGAAACATGCATGGTTTGTCCAGCTTCTAATCACTCTTTCCAGATGTGTTCTTTATGAATAGTTTTGTGAATTCATTTGTTATTAAAATTGCTTGCACAGCAACCTTGCACAGCAACCTAATCCAGTTTAGTAGCAATTTTGGCTGTGTCAAAGTACCCTTTAGTTCCATATGTTGTTGTTTTTTTAACCTCTGTTCTGTGGTTGAATTACTTTGATGGAACCACCCAGACTTCATAATTACAATCTCCTCTGCCTAGGTTCAGCAGCCTTTGGGAAGGAGATAATTTGCTTAATTTACTGAATAAGCATGTAGTAGGGCTTTGTGGATAACCCAACAGCAAAAAGGTACAAATCACCCCACCACCATTTTTTCAGCAAGTGCCTATGTGAAGCTAAGGACAATGACAGTGTTAGTTTTGTAGAATGCTGGTTTCCAGGAAAAGTTTTTGGTTCATGCTTTAGCAAAAAACAATATTTTAGTAGCACTAATTTTGTATAAAAGATAATGGCAGCCTAATTCCATAGTCTCAATATTAATATTTGGAGTTAGTCATGTTTGGATTAGTTCAACAAATTTTCCTAGGTGAAGAAGGTGTGGGAACTTCATTTTCTTACTTTTGTCAGTGATAATCATTTCAGAAATCTGCTCATGAATGCACTTATTATCCTGTAACAGGAGCACATAAAAGAATAAATATAGTCATTAGATAAAGTGCTTTAGTTAATAATACTGTTTAAATTAAAATGAAATTACACTGCAAACTTGTTGTACAGGTGTATAATAAACAGCCCTACCCTGGGATTTACCATGTATCATGTTCAATTTACCATACACATGGAAAACCATATACTGTATTACTTATGTGTACCATAAACCAGGTTGCTTGGCCTTGAGACCTGAGCAAACTTTGAAGGATATGGTGATATTGAAGAGGCTGAGATACTGATGGCAAAATCATTTCAACAAGATAGAAAGTGGCAGGAATCTAAAGAAACCAGGATGGCTTCATAACAAGATTTATGAAATGAGTTTTAAAATGGACACATATAAGAAATGGGGAAAGGTGCAAATTATCAAGGGAGAAGACAAAATGGAGCCAGTATTAGTGGAGGTAGAGATCTAAAGCTTAGAATAAACTCAGGTTAGCAACAATATCAACAATAATGACAATTATTAGAAGTTAGAAGAACAAGGAAATGTTAGGTCTGCTGTGTGAATGAGATGGAAAAGTGCCAATGGGTGACAGAGAAGACAAAGGTGCCCAACACATACTTTGCTTCTGTGCTCTCCCAAAAATGAATATATTATTCTTTATTTATATAGCGCTGTAGATTTGCACAATATAGTGCTCAACCTACTAAAAAGATCCTATATGAACTAAGAGGGATATAGTCCAAAACAGGTAAAGAGGTGGTACAGGAGCATCCATCTCCTCTAAATGAATTCAAGTTTCCAGTACCAAATGAACTGCATCTAAATGTACAAAAGGAACCCATAGTTGTAATTGCACAACCTCTGTTTATATGTTTTGAGAATTCTTGGAGAACAGCCATGGTTCCTATAAAATAAAGATGATACAATGTTGTCCCATCTCCCCACTCCAAAAAAGGGATGGAGGAAGTAACATTTAAAAGAAAAAAACTCAGTGGAAAACCAGTTTCTAAAATGTTGTATGACACTGGATGTGACATGGGAACAGTCGAAAGGGGAAAGAGGAGAGGGAAGGAAATCCAGGATATTTCAAGAAAGAAATTGGATGCAAACCCATGGATCTGCATGTATGAACAAAATGCAGGAAAAACAATTGGGAAGCTGCCTGGGTTTTTTGTTTTGTTTGTAGAAAAGCAGAGGTTTTGCATGCAAAAGGTTTCAGATTGCAGCCATAGTGACTGTGCCAGGCAGTTCACAGGGATGGTGTAGAAGGCAGGTGCCCATTGTTGCTGCAGAGAGATCTGAAAACCCAGAGCAAATTGTAGGGTTTTAATATTTGGGTTGAAGGGAAGAAAGACTGAATCAGATGTAGGTGTTGTGAAGACAGTCACACCCAATTCGGGGTTTTGGCCATCTGTCATGTAAACAGGATGCAGTGAAATCATTTGTAGTAAATAACCCATGTACACAATACACTTTATTGTATTGTGACAACAAAGTACAGTTATTTTAAATAAAGGATCTGAAGCATAGGAGAGGATTAATTACTTGATTATAACTATGCAGAAATGAAAACACTGCTCATTACCATTTCAGTCAGTTATGCTAAGAATTGGCCATTGACGAACCAGTACTTGGTACAGGTTCTTTAGGAAGAAAGAACATTCCATCATGGTTAAGGTTTAATTTATTATCCAAACTGAAATGATGAGCACTGAGTAACTCAAAGGTGTTTTCTGTCTCCCTCTTTTTCATAGTCCTTGCATTACATCACAAGGGAGTGAAGCCAAAGAATACACCCTTGTATTTTTGGGACTAAAATGTTGAAAACTAGAGGCCTCGAGCACATTATGCACTATGCAGGAAATTCCCAGACTTTTATTCTAAGACAGTGAGGCACCATCCACACTAATCTGAGGAGATAAAAATCTAATCTGTTTTGCATAGATGGCAGAAAGAAACCCAAATAGATGACTGTAGTTACCTTTTCCATAAATCAAGCAATTTTCCAGATTTCACCACTAGATTACTACTGCTTCTTCTGCTGCTACTACTACAATATTTGAGCACATTCACCACATTAAAGAGAAAATTATGATTATCTTGCCAAAGGAGGAGTACAGTTTATAATACATGACTATTGTTGATTCTGAGGCCTGTGTATGAAGCAGGGTGCCAATTCTAAATAGCTGCAATTGGCTATGTGGCAAGAATGGATAGAACAGAGGGGATTGAATCCACTTTACATCACACCAGCCCTGCATAGTTCCTTGTGTGGGGGATTTACCACACTTCTTTAAAGTGCAAGTAGCACTAGCTATTAGTATCACAGAGAGAAACATTTACGGAGAAGAATGCATACATGGTTTCCTACTGAGTTGGGGGCACATAGATGTCTTCTTAAACATAATGTCCAACATTGCATAGAGGAAAAGTGGGACATGTGTGGCTAGGCAACATCAGAGTGTGGTCATGATTGCAAAGTTATTAATTAGGAAGAATATACAATCCAGGAGTGTTGGGAACAGTTTGCTTGTGCCTGATCCAACAGGGAAGAGCAAGATTCAGCTCTCTCCTCTCCCCCTGCTGAGTTAACTGCGTATGAACTACTTTCCCACTTTGAACTCAAATTGCAGCAACTGAAATGAAAGTGGGAAGAGGAAAGAGAAACTAAGGGTGGAAATGGGAGGAGGAGAGAGAAACTGAGACATTTTAAAAGCAGCTTGAGAATTAACTAAGCCTATCTCTGTCAAAGTGGGAAAGTTGGAGGGTATGCTTAAATTCGTGTAATGCCGGCATCTTGTTATTGTTGTTCTGTGCCTTCAAGTCATTTCTCACTTATGGCAACCCTAAGGTGAACATATTGTGAGGTTTTCATGGCAATTTTCTTCAGCGGAGGGGAGGGGGTGCCATTTCCATCCTCTGAGGCTGAGAGTGTGTGACTTGCCCAAGGACACCCAGTGGTTTTACATGGCTGAGCCTTTCAGTCATAAAGCAAACAGCAATCAAGAACCTATGCCTGTAATTAAAAAAAATCCATATTTCTTTCACTAACTAATGAATGTTCATATTTAAAAGCACACATTGGTAAATGTCCCAAACAAATAGGTTTGATAGGCAAATTTTAAAAACCACCATAAACCATGGAATAATGATGATATTTTTTATTTTGATTGTTTCATAATTTCAGTGTGTAAACATTTACTATGGAATTCTGGCAACGTAAAACAAATCCTGACAACTATAGAATGGAATTGACATTTGCATAATCCTGCACACGTTTGCCTGGAAGGAAGACTTATCACTGAGTATAGTGGGACTTAATTTCTGACAAACATGGATTGGATTGTCCTGTGGATTTCTTTTGGGACAGGTTATAATACAATGGTCAGATATCCCAGGATCAGTCATAAGCATCCCCCTGTTTGAAGCACATCTTTGCCTGCAAAACAATACAGAGTCTTTGGTCAACAGCAGCCCACTTTATCTGACATGCAGATAGGGGTCTCAATTGGCAGATTATTATATATATTCTTGGATGGTCATATGGGTGAGAGCTGTAATCATCCTGGGATGGATGAAATGATTAGCTCATGCATAGACATAGGCCTTCTCAGATCTCCTGAGATAGACTTGACTCTTCCCTGAGGAATTCTTGTGGGAGCGGGAATTATAATTAGTGGAACCAGAGTGAATTGCAATGTAAAAGTTACAAACAGCAGCCATCATTAACAAACAGTAGTAGGGTGGTTTGCCTGAGGCCTTGCAGAACTGCTGCTAATCAGAATCAACATGGCTGGGCTGGAAAGAACAATAGTTTGACATTATCAGGCAGTACTTTATTTTAATTTTGTGAATGTACAAAAGCTTTTCTAGGTCAACCAGATAAGAAAGTCTGGTGAAGTTGGCCCTGCATATGTACCTGTTCAATTCTCATACAAGTTATGGAATCAAAGGAAGTAATTCCCACATTTGTGTGTGTGTGTGTGTGTGTGCGTGCGCGCGAGCGCATGTGCATGTCTGAAGAAAGCGTGTGAGAAGAGCATAAAGTGCACACACCCAGAAATTTCAAAGCTAAGGGAAGCTGGAGTCTGATTTGAAATAACCAGCCAAACCTTTGGCTGCAGGCTTCTAGCTGTACTATTTCCTCAGGCAAGATGGATGAGGAACCAATGATCTTAAACTATGAAATATAAAAACTGGCAAAATCCTTCCAGCTGTTTACCCTACAGCATTATTCCAACTCATAGTTTATAGTTCTTCAATATATATGAAGTTCTTTCAGACAGACAGACAGATAGACAGACAATACAGCATCATAAAGAGAGTTTTCAGAGAGAGAGAGAGAGAGAGAATGTGAATACCTTTGGCACATCATTGCTTTTCTTTTATCAAACTCTGATGATGACTCATAATTAGAAAGAGCGAGCACACTGTAATAGTTATGCTGAAACTCATTAAGCGTCACTACATCCAAGTGCACAGTGTTTTATGTAAACAAGACCTCTGAGGAAGACACAGTTGTGTAATGAAGATGAAAAGCAAAGCAACAAACTAAGTTAGGACAAATTAACAATGCCCATGTCAAGTTCTGAAAGAAAAAATCATTTGCTGTGCCATAATTGCATGTTTCAAAGTAGAATAGGAGAAAACCTGCTAGCAGGCGGTTTATCTGGGGTAAGACACATGCAGAGAAGGTTAACTACTGATGTTAAAAATTTCAAAATGAGTCAGCTCTAGTATCAGAAACTCTATTTCTGAAATTAGGATGCATTACATTTGATTTGGCAATGGAACTTGGGAAATTTTAGGGAATCTATAAAATTGGATGCAAAATCTGGGTGAAGCTAGTGTGACCCACTCTTTTCAGGAAAGGAAATTCACACCACTGCTTAAACATTGATAAAGCCTTGTTAATATAACTGGTAGTTACCAACACTTGGGAATCTTGGAATTTTGAATTTGTTTCTAAAGAATCAACAGATGTTTTTACGAGCTAGGTGCTATAGTAGTCTTTGCCATTTTAGCTCACTTTTTAGGCAAAATCACTGAAAGCTTATGTCTCTTGGTAGTTGCTAAACCACTCTCGATATTGTGATTAATTTTACTTTGTAAACAAAACACGTGTCCTCTATCCACCTCCTCCTCCTCCTCCTCTTCCCAGGTCCCTTCCATCTACAATTCTAGCCTCCGAGGGCTGCGAGTGGACACTGCCTCCTCCTCCTCCTCCTCCTCCTCCCCTAATAGGCTTTAGGGCCACCACCGCTCACTCCACCACCTCCACCGGCTTGGCCCAAGAGGTTGGTGGCCACGGGGGCTTGAGGTGGAGGAAGAGAAAGTCCCACACAATGTGGCTGAGATAGAGTCCTCTTGAAAAAAAGTTTGGCAAGAGAGGGAGAGTATGCTCCCTTCCTCCTCCTCCTCTCTCCCCTTTCTCCTCTTCTCGCGTGCGGGAAATCTCCTCAGGCTTTTCCCTCAGTGAAAACGCGGCTCAGGGGGCTGGAGGTGAGCCGGTTTCAAAAGCAACTCAAACAGGTGCAAGAGAGTGAGAGGTGGAGAAGGAAAGCCAGTGAGGAGAAGGGTGGGGGTGGGAGAGAAAGAGAAAGAGAAGGAAAAGGAGGAAGAGAGAGAGGAAGGGGAAAAGAAAGTCTGGATGCTCTACTTTGGTGTGGAGTAGGTGGGACAAAAGCAGGCATGTGTGTTTTAAGTGTGGGTGTGAGCTCAACACTCCTCCTTTATTTTGAGGCGGCGCACGTGGGGACAATAACTGTGCCAAAACAGAAGCGTTTTAAATGAGGTAAGAAAAAAATCTCCTTTATAGTGGGAACAAGGGGCTTTTTCAATTCGATTTCAATATCGGAGTGAAGGCAAATCAGGACACGATTTAAAATGCAAGTGGGAATGACCCCAAAGACTCCCAAGTCATCTTGTCATGATGCCAGATCTTGCAAACTCATGACTGTGGCTTCCTTATTTGGAGTATGGTCTCCCTCTTTTCCTACTGTCTTTCACCTTGCCAATCGTCTTTTCTAGCGAGTCATGTATTCTCATGATATGTCCAAAGTCTCAGTTAAGTCATCTTGGCTTCCAGGGAACGTTCAGGACTGATTTGCTCTTTGACCCATTTATGTGTTCTTATGGTGGCCCAAGGTATCCACAGGACCACATCTCAAATGAATTGATTCTTTTCCTATCAGCCTTCTTCAGTGTTTTACTCTTTGGGGACTAGCAATTGGATTTAGGTCAATGGCAGCCACATCTGAAAAATGGCATTAATGCCTAAAAGAAAAAGATGCTAGATGGCTGTGAAATATACAAGTTTAGAAAACAACATCAAAAACATCCAAATTAAGCAGTTCTTTTGGAACAAGTGAGCAAGCAGAAACCCTTAATGTATTTGAAGAATTTTTCACAAACACAGAACTCCCAAGAAATAAACTGAGAAAAAGCCACTGGCAGTGGGATTAAAATAAAATAAAATAAAAATATTTAGGGTGATATTTTTTTGCCCGGTAGGGTTTTCTTCCCTTTTTACAAAGCACAGACCTTAATGAGATCCAGAGGGACAGTGGCCTGTCAATCACAATAGATTTTTTTTCAAGTACAGTCATCTCTGCCCTATCACAGAACCACAAGGCATGAAATAATTAGAAAGCCCAGAGTAACTGCTCTGTTTTACAAGAGCAAAATCCTTGTGTGGATCATTTACATAAACTTGTCACTTCCCATTATAGTTCAAATATAGGCTGGGTAGTAATCATGGGTCCAGAGAAAGGAAAGTACTTTCTTCATCCATGTTTGAAGCACAAGGTGCCCATGTGTCCAGCTCTCCATTCCTCCCTCCCTGACTGCCACTCACTGAATTAATGTAAAGTATCTTTGATTTTCCATTAAATGGGAACTATTCATGCTGCTATGGCAGCAGACCATGTGCAGCCTCTTCTTCTTAAGAGAGGAAAAAAGGCTTTTGCGTCAAGCCATTGTTAGGAGAGAATTCACTTTGAGGAGCATTTCAAAGCTGATCCGATTGGGGAAAGAATAATGTTAAATATTGGGCATGAAATATTTATAAGACGGGCGCATAGGAGCAGCTGACAAAGTAGCCTGAAAAATAAACACTCTCTTATATGGCTACTTTCTCTCTCTCTCTCTCTCTCTCTTTCTCCGTACACATGCATATGTGCAAGTATAGAAAAGCATTTCTCTGTGTGTAAGAGAGATGTATACATGTATAAATACACCCCATCTCTCTCTCTCTCTCTCTCTCTCTCTCTCTCTCTCTCTCTCTCACACACACACACACACACACACACACACACACACACACACTGTCCTCCCCTAATGCAGACACTCCTAACCAAATGGTCCAATGGCTTAATGGGATTTAGATCAATCTGCATCTCAATTCATCTTCTCAAGTATGGTAGCAATGACAGGTTACTGGAGATGAGTTTTAATCATTGTCAACAGAACCCAATAGCAAGGGACACCCATAGAAAAATGGAAGTGTTTGATGCTGGTGCAGTTCCCTTCTGTGACAAGCATGTTTTTTCATAATTGTATTTGAGACACCTATGCAATTTCTATTTCTGGAACAGTAATGTTGGAACATATGTATTTTGAGAAGGAGTGACTGTTCTTTAATATAGTTTGCATAGTACATTTGATATGGTGAAATTTCAATATACAGTATGCTAATTTTGACCTTCATATGTGAATGCTGACAATCCTAAATGAGTTGTAAGAATACTAAAAACAGATATGTATTCTCCCCACTTTTAAGATTATACAAGTGAATAATGAGTTCCACACTTGGAATCATAGAACTGGGAGAGACCGCAAGGGCCATCCAGTCCAACACCTTGCCATACGGGAATACTCAAACAAAGCAGCCCTGAGAGATGGCTGTCCAACTTCTATTTAAAGATCTCCAGGGAAGGAGAGTCCCTCTCTCTCCAAAGCAGTCGAGTCTACTGTTGAACAGCTTAGCATGAAGAATTTCTGCTTTGGTGTAATCTCTTATAATTTGAACCCATTGGCTTTTTTGTGTTTTGGTCTCTGGAGCAAAAGAAAACAAGCTCTTTCCATATTCTAGATGACATCCTTTCATATATTAAGGATGACTATCATGTCATTTCATCTTAATCTCATTTTAGTTTTTGTATCTTGTAGATTTGTAACAATATGTTTTTTAATTTGTTGTAAACTGTTTTGCATGCCAAACTGGGGAATGGGCAGGATGCATCTTCTCCAAGCTAAACATACCAAGCTCCCTGAAACATTCCTTACAGTTCAAGCTTGTCATTATCAATAGCTGATAACACTGAATGATACACATACATGAGTTTCTAGACTTGAATTAGAATTCTAAAAAATGACTTTGCAGGCCAGAAAATTATGTCACTTGTATTCTAACAAAAGTAACTTTTCTTGATTCTGAGCAGGAGTAGTTAAAAAACTATTGATATCAATGGATGTGCTTTAAGTATGACTAAATCCAAATGCAAATCTTTGTTTTACATTGAGAAATATACATTTACTAATATAATCATTCCTATCATGGATCTAATGGCAATGAAAAGAACAGAAGTTGTGCATTGTTCCAGGTTGTTCCTCGAGGGCGTGAAGTACAAAATTAAGCAGTTGATTCCAAAATCAGCTAGAAATTTTAGATTTGGTGCATCTAGAATCGAATCTTGATTAATAAGAAATCTGAAAATGAGGCATTTTTACAATGAACAATTGGAACTCATGACATGGGCAAATATTTTGGGCACATACAGGCATCCATATTGTGAAGAATGCTTAAAATCACATGGCCTTGTGCATTAGGAGAATAACACCTTTCCCACATTTTAATATACTGAGATTTTGTGTGCCAAAAATAAACAGAAGTGTTTCCTTCTGCAAAGATACTTGGCTCCTGAACACAGAATGAACAATTTCCCATTGATTCCTCTGTAGACTGAATGTCTGGATAGATCCTCTTTCTGATTTCTGCTCCCCATCTGAAAAATAGGAAAGCAGGTATATGTCAGTTTTAAAAGGGTCTGACAAAGAAGCTCCTTTTTGCCCACCAAACTCCTCCTCTTTTTCTCCTTGTCTTCTGTGTTGCTGGATTATTATTTTTTTTTAGCAGCATTTGTGTTGGGAGGGTAATGAAGGACTTGGGAAACAGAGACATTCCGCTGCCAGGTTACACAAGCACTTGCCTGCAGTAAACAGTGTAATAAAGCTTGAAGTGGGAAAGAATGGGATACTTCTCAGACAATCCCACACTAGTTGTCTGTGTCTACTCACAAACAGGCAAAGTAACAGCAGGTGCCTCTGGGTAAATAGCAAAACAGAAAGAAATCAGAAAGTGAATTAGCCTGTCACACTAACTACCACTGGCATGTTTTAAAAACATAGAACTATGAGTTTGGCTACCAAAATCAAAGTCATAAGAAAAGTGGAGGCTGGTGAAAGAAAAGGATGCCTTTTCTTGGTTGTCTTTTCCTGGATACCTTTCGGAAGAAGCTTTCAAGCTGTCTGTAGCAGGTTCAAAATGTTTTTGGTTACTTATACAAGGCTTATGTGCACACTGTTAGTTTTGAATAAAAACTTTGGTGAAAAATATTGGAATGCTCTTCCTTTGTTGTGGTATAGGAACCTATCCCTATTATTTGCATTTTATTTCTACTTTTGCTATCAAGTTATCTGTTAAAGGGCTGGTGTTCAGGAACACATCTACCTGTACTCATTAACTGAGATATACCTGTAGTCACAGCTTCCTTAAGCTGTGATTATAGGTAAATATAATTAAGTATAACTAAAACACTACAGTGAGATACACATCTTTGGTGAGACCCATTTTAGCTGAGAAGTGCAGATGATAATTATTCATCTTCTTTCTGTCAAAACTAACTCTTCTTTGGCAGAATATGGCAGCGTAAGAGGAGTGGTAGGTTATAAAGGGTATCTGATCTGTGCTATTAATCTCCAAGATCTCTAAGTGAGAAAGCATTGTTGATGGATTAAAAGCAGCTTTTTGCCACCCTTGCACACAACAAAAATACAAATCCCATCTTAGGCCAGATTGCTCCATTTCACCACAGGGCTTAGGCAAATCAGAAATATGGTTGTCATTCAGTTTTTCTCCAGAGCTAATAAGAGGATGCTGCTGGGATGGTGTGATTTCAATATTCAGTATATCCCCCCTTTAATTGAAAGGATCCAATGGCCCTCCAAATCTGGTGTTTCTCTGCCACTCCTGTTGCTACATCAGTGCAAAAGGGCTACTCTTTTCTGCCTTCTCTAAAGACAGAAAAATGATGCTCACCAAAGACGTAAGGTACTGGGGATTTGAATCTAATATGTAGTACTTCAACCAGGCCAACTTGATTTGGTCCACCAGAGCTGAAATCTTCTATTCTTTTATAACAAACTACATTGTATAATGCAGGAGGTTGCTTTGAGATTTATTTTGCATCTTGTTGTTTCAGTTCCCTTGCTAAGTTGGTTTAATAAATATTGGTTACAATGAATGGCTATGTTAGGAGGGGAAGCATCTTGACAGATGTCAACCACAGTTTGCAGGCAATTTCCTTGGCAACACAATCTGGTCATTAGATGCATCAGGTGGACTAGCATTTATTTGCTGACATTAATGTAAATTCTATAGCACCAATTTAGTGCTATAGAAATTAGCACCGCTGTAGTGGGACAATAAAATGGAATTCTTCCCCTAACCAAAAGAAAGACTAACTGTACTCAGGCAAACTAATCTCAACGAGCAAGGACCAAAGCAAAGCTCTATATGCATTAGCACTGTGTACAGAAAGTGCTGAAATCTAAAGCCTAGAAATGTTACTTGTTTTGGAATATGACTCCCAGAATCCCCCTGCCACCATTGTCTCAGCTGGCCCAGGGATTCTGAGAGTTGGTCTACAAAAAGTATGGTAAGTTTTTCTAAGCATTACTGAAACATCGGACACTATCCTGGAACAATGCACAACTTCTGTTCTTTACATTGCCATTAGATCCATGATAGGAATGATTATATTAGTAAATGTTTTCTGATTTCCACTTTGAAGGAATCTTACTTGGGTCTGCACTGTATTGTGACTTTTTTTTAAGTGGGTTTTTAAAAAAACAAAACAAAATCATGTTCTTTTTTCAATTGTATGCATTTTACAAACTTAAAAAAAATGATTGTATCCATTGCATCAGAGGCTGGTAACTGTGAAATTATGAGCTGGCCAATGAAGAAAAGCTGAGAGAAACAAAATCAATGCACTTGAAATGTGATGCTGGAGGAGAGTTCTACAGATACCATGGACTCCTAAAAAAGCAAATGAATGGGTATTAGAGCAAATCAGGCCTGAATTCTCCCAAGGAGTCAAAATGATTAAATTGTGATGGTCATACTTTGGATATATCACAAGATAATGTGACTCACTAGAAAAGACAATAATGCTACTAAAGTGGAAGGCAGTAGGAAAAAAGGAAGTCCATAATGCAGGTGAGTTGATTCAATCAAAGAAGTCACAGCTCTGAGTTTGCAAGACCTGAGGAGGGCAATTGGAGGCTTCTTGTTCACAGAGGGTTTTTTTGCTATTGTTGTTAACTGCTCTTTTGGTGACCCTGTGGATAAGACATCTCCAAGACCCATGTTTTCTACTGAGACCCATGTTTTCTACTGCTCCACTTGGATCCTGCAAGTTCAGGCCTGTGATCTCCCAGATTAAATCTATCCATCTGACATGTGGTCTTGCTCTCTTGCTGTTGTAAATTGCTTAGAGACTGCTTAGTGCAGTATGAAGCGGTATATAAATGAAGTGGCTATTGCTAGTAGCTATTGCTGATGTAACAAAATAAATAAATAAATACATAAATAAATAAGAAAGATTCAGAGGAAGAGGGGGAATTTCCATGCAGAGTGGTAGAACTCATGGTTTCTATGTGTAAAGTCACAGTCCCAATCCCTGGCATTTATATAATAATAATAATAAAATTTTATTTATATACCGCCCTTAGGCGGTGACATCCAGTAAACACAATACATAAACAAGAAACGATATACACAATTACAATAATTAAAAACATCTTAAAAACCCAATCAGCCATCCGTCTTGCCGACAGTGGAGGGAGGAAAGCCATCTGGATCTTCACTCGGGGAATGCAGTTCGAAATAGAAGGGTTTTTAAATCCCTTCTAAACTGAGCCAGGGAGGTAGCCGAGCGGAGCTCTGTGGGCAGCATGTTCCAAAGGGCCGGGGCAACGATGGAATACGTCCTCCTCGTTGTGGAGGAGAGTTTGGCCCCTGGAACCCTGAGTAATTGCTGCCCAGAAGTTCTGAGGGTGCGGGGCGGAATATATGAGGAGAGGCAGTCCTTCAGGTATCCTGGGCCCAAGCCATGTTGGTTTATTTATAGTTAAAATGTTCTTAGATACAAGGGCTGAGCAAGGCATACACCTGAGAACTGAGAGAGCTGCTGACTTAGGACTCGATAGACCAAAATTCTGATGACTGCCAGCTGTTTTCCTCACCTTCCTCCTGTCTGCCTGCACTGATATGAGACTGCCATTGAAGCTGTTTCCCTCACCTCCCTCCCGTTTGCCTGCACAACTGCCTGCTTTCTTTGTATACACTTGGGTGTAGCTCATACTCTTCGCATGGCATTTTAAATCAGCTCTAGCCTGCCAGGATGCAGCAGGATGCAGGATGGAGGCGGGGATTATCACACACTAAATCACCACCGAATCGCTGGCCACCATCAACCCAGGTTCAAGCCGTGCTCCACCAGCACTTTTTAGAAGTCGGAAAGCTTTCTGTCTTTTAAAAAGTGCTAGCGGAGTGTGACTGGGACCTGACTGGGACCCAGGTTGATGGCAGCTGGAGATTCACTAGTGATTTAGTGTGTGATAATCCATTCCACATCCTGGTTGCAGCCCACAAGGCTGGAGCTGATTTAAAACGCCAAGCGATAAGCTCCTTACTCTGATAAGAACGAGGAGTAGGCTCTATTGCCCAGCATAGAGAGGGCAACTGTTAGAGTTAGCAATTTTTGTATTTTTATACAGTACTCACTAATTGTTAGTTTGCATTATTATGACCATATTTTGTTCATTTTATACCAGCCCACTCTGTTTTTGCCTTTCTCAGACCAGCAGCCATTTCCTTGTTCCCTCTCTTTCTACCATTGCACCATGTATTTAACTATGAACAAGTCCTGTCAATAAAGCTACCTTATACGTTTTAAAAGCAAACTAAACTTGCTATTTTCTCTGTTATACCTTATATCTGGGTGGGCCGGCAGGCATGGGACTGGCTGTTCCTAAGCTTCTGCTCTGTCAATTGATTACTGTGCTTGAGAGATCCATTACTATCTCTTACATTTCCCAACACTCACAACTCATATGCCACTTGCTCCCCACCAAGGGAAGGAATATATTGCCAGAAGAAAAGATAAATGCAGATGTGGACTGGCATAAAATGTGGACGTGGAAACACACACATGTGTACACAGATACATACAAATTTATATATTTAGAAATAAACTATATCTCACCATAATGGCTATGCCCAAGTGCCCTAACTGTCGATTGCCCACTTCAAGGCCATTGGTTTTTCTACTTCCTTATCTTGAATCTGGACTTAGACTAAGGGCTCAACAGACCACCCTTTTGGAACAGCCTGCAGCAACCCCTTCCTCACCAGATTGGAGCTAAGGTAACTGCACCCCACAGCCCTGATTTGGGCTTTTCACAGAGCAAAAACAACTTGCAAAAAGTGGCTCCTTTTTGTACCATGGAAAGGGCAGCCTAGCCATGTTGGTGGTGTCTTCTTTGACACAGTGCGTGTAAACACTGTGCCAAAGATGTGGTGTGATGCCCTCCGCCATATGGTCAGGTGGGTGGCATGGGGCAGGGTGGGGATAGAGTCGGTGTGGGTGGCATGCAGTTGCCATGCCCCACTCTGCCCCAATGCTGGCTCCTTAAGCTGATCTGTAGAGGGCCTATATTACATTTCAAACAGCTTTCTGTTAACTAGAACACATGGCCTTTCCCCCATGTTTTAGCTGGTGGTGATGTGGTCCAAGGAGTAATTTTTGAGTCATATTGAGAGCCAAAGGAGAGATGAAGAAATTGAAGTGGTGGGCAGGACACAGGAGATGAGCTTTAGGAAAATCCATTTTTATACACTAGCCACATGCTGAAATGTGTGTGTGCGTAGTCAGCCAATTTAATTATGCAAAATTCTGTGCAGGTTGTGACTTCATATGATAAGATTCAGCCAGGAATTTACCCCATAGCAGCTGTTTTTAATCATAATAAACCCATAAAACACAATGTTTTCCTATCGCAAGACAACATAGCTCAACAGTGTGTCATCTGTTAGCTGATTCCACTGATTGATCAGGACTACTAAAGGAACAGGCATAAAACAGCAGAATGATTGACTGTTCCCAAGATCACAGTAGAACTGCCACAAAAAATTATTATGGTTGGCATCTACAAACCAGAATCTGAGCCAGGAGAAAATACAAGAGACAAAAGAGGAAGAGAGAAGGCTTGACTTTTTGGAGATCATCAGCCTTCAAAGTAGTATCATAGAGCGAGAAGAGACCAGAAGGGCCATCCACTCCACCCCACTGCCATGAAGGAACACAGAATCAAAGCTCTACCAACAAATGGCCATCCAATTTCTGTATAGTTAGATTCCAGTGGAAACTGATGTTGATCTTATGCAGAACCTTGTTTAAACTGGGATTCTTTCTCCTCCTGTAACCAGATTTTTCTAATAGCTGTATTGTTCCAGCTTCATCTTATTCTTAGTCAAGATAACTGTTTTATCGCTACTAACTTTAAATCCATTCAGTTCATCATATCCTGCTTATAAAGTTTAAAATTTGATTTTTGATTTAATCCCTCAATCTCACAGAACTACAGTTCCTGGAGAGAGGGATCTCCTATGATTTTTTTTTCCTCGATGCTGAGAAAGCTTTGGATAATGTACACTGACCATTCATGTTTGCAGCATTGGGGGAAAGGATTATTTGGGGGAAAATTTATAATGACATATGGCTCACAGAAAGCTCAGATTTTGATAAATGGTGATCTGACTAAACCCTGGATGATTCCAAGAGGAACAAGACAGGGTTGCCTTTTGTCACCGTTATTATTTTTATTAGTTTTGGAAATTTTTAATAGAGCAATAAGAGAAGAAAAAACCCACAAGAAGTATAAAGGTTAAAAATCAAGAATACAAGTTAAAGGATTTCACAGATGATCTTCTATTCACTATAGAGAATCTACTAGGGAGTATTGAAATGTTAAACTTAACTTTGAAAGAATATGGTGAACTGAATGGATTTAAAGTCAGTAATGATAAAACAGTTATCTTGACCAAGAATAGGATGAAGCTGGAACAAATACAGCTATCAGAAAAATCTGGATACAGGAGGCTCTCTGTGTCAGTGGGGAGTTCCATTGCTCCCCCCCCCCCCCCATGGATAGTAAAAAGTGTGGGATCTCAAGTCCCGTTATTGTCAATGCACACACCATCATTGACAATAATGGTGTGGGGCCATCCATGGATGTTCCAATTTGCAGGTGGCTAGCCTGTCTGTATGGAGGGCCAACTGTATAAGATTGATAAAAATGCAAAATACTTGGGAGTACATACAGTGGGTCCTCCCCTTACACAGGGATCCATTCCGGATCCTTCTGCATAAGGAGAAATCAGCGTATGCTGGAGGCCCATTGGGAATAATGCGGCTTGCGTCCATGGTGCACAACAGCACAGAAGCAAGCGCGAGCCATGGATATGCATCTCATTACTTCTTCCGGGGCACGCGAAAGCCGTGTATGGCGCACATGCGTAAAATGTGGGCACATATTGAATAAGATATCTAATTTAATTCAAGATAATTATGTTAGAATTTGGAAGGAAATTAAATGTAATTTACAGAGTTGGATAAAGCTGAAATTATCATAGTTGGTTTAATTAAAATGTGTGTGATTAAAATGAATGCATTCCCTAAAGTGTTATTTTTGTTTCAAACTCTAGTGATTTGGACAAATACTGTCAATATGTCAGGGAGGATTTGTTTTTTGTTGTTTTTCTTTTTGGGTTTTATAAAATAACATTTTATGTATTTGAAATTATGTGTTTGAGTAAAAATATTTTTTAAAAAAGCATGGGTCTTGAAAGTGTTCAATGTTATGGTGGTTAAAAGAGGCTGCTAAAATACTTCAGTCTTAGAAAAGAAATGTAAGAGTATTAAATACTCCGATGCAATCATTGCAATCACTTTTAAATGGTCAGTCCAGACTGTAGACCATAATTAAGTTGGTATAGAGACGATCTATGAGGAATGAAGCAGGTTGGATGATGGCTAGAGTGCAAGTAGCATAGATCATGGGGAGACTATGACCCAAACTCTTCATTGTGCCTGGCAGTGAATTTGTCCCTCCACAAAAAGTCACTAATGCATCCACAGCATGTTGCCTGGTAGTTATTCTGAATGTTGAGGAGACTGTTGGGATCAGAGAAACCAGCATTAGAACCCTGAGTTGCCTGCTGTGAGAGGTTTGCCAGTCACCTCATATGGGCTCTGAACATGATGCCATGGTCATCACAAAGTCTGAGGAAGTGTCTAGTACTCTATTCTTTAAAGTTTCTTTGAATCAGCTTCAGGTTGTTGCAGGCTGGAGATGTCAAGACATTTGGATTAGTCTATTCCACCATATGTGAGCTTGACTCTTGCCTTTCTTGGCTCATAAAATCTGGCTGAATTAGGTATGCCTCATGTGATGGAGTCCACCTTCGTCCTTTTCATTTTGTCCTTTGGTTACAAATTCTTTGCAAAAAAACCAAGCCTTGCCAGATGATTACATCCATTTTCAGTACCAGCCTGTTCAGTATAGTATCCACTGCGGTTTGGTTCCAGGATCCCCCCTTGATATCCGTCCCATTATATACAGTGGTATAGTAAAATTGTGTCCCTTATATAAAATGATAAAATCAAGGTTTGTTTTGGGGGTGGAGATATTTTCAAGCCATGTACAGTGGAATTTGTGGGTGCAGAATCTGTGAATATGGAAAGTAATGGGTTGTTTTAGGGGCTACTATTCATTTAATAAAAGGTTTCCACCTTCCATTTTCTGCCAAATATTGCTTTGTATTCACCATCACAAAAATGTGGGGATTAGTGGTGAATTTAATTGTCTTGTACTAAGCTTCCCCCCACCCCAGTAGAAACAGTATTAATTCTGGTTTCCATTCATTATTTTCCTTTTTTTTCTTTATCCCCTGCCCTGGTGAAGTATCTACAAAAGAAAGTGATACTGAGGCTCCATTTTTGGGGGGGAGCTACTATTTCTAAGCAATCATCATCATCATCATCATCATCATCATCATCATCATCATCATCCTGCTGTGAGAGGTTTGAATTGCCGGGATGGCTCTTCCATCTCACTCAAAGCAGCTGAGAACATTTTTTAAAAAATGTAGCATATAGCTCAATGGCACCACCTTTCTTTTATAATATATTTCCAAGGCTTTGGGTAGTATAGACAGTCACTGACTTAGTATGAGGCAATGCGCTACGCTGTAGGAAGCAAGCTGGGTAAGGAACTGAAAGCACATAGCCAAGCAATGAACAAGAGAAAGAAAATGGATAATAATAAGTACAAAGAGGGAAGGAACTTAATGGGGCAACCAGGGACCAATTAATCACTAATCTTCATCCCAAATAAGAAAACCAGAAGCTCCAAAATGAACTGAGCAATTAATAATGCAGAGCAACCTTTGCTAAAAGAGACTTGCATACATATATATCAAAGGTATGTTTATATGTTTCTCCAGATGTTTTAGACTTCAGCCTCCAGAAGCCCCAGCCAGCATGGCTCACACTATAGGATTGTGCTACATTTAATTGATAACATCTGGAAGGCCAAAGGTTCCCAACCCTTACAATAGAAGGCGAAGGTCATTGCTGTATAATGTCACTTGATGTGAAATGCTATGTGAAATCACATTTTTAATTTGGCCTTAGTGTGGAAGCAGTGAAGTTGTCTGTCAGTGTAGTCTTCCATTCTCAGTTTTCACAGTTGAGGTGTGGAACTAGCTGGGAATTGTCTGAGTGACGATGGCACATTAATTGGTCCCAATGATTGTTTCCCAAGCAAAAATATCCCATTATTATTATTATTATTATTATTATTATTATTCACCTATGGATTCACAACCTAGAGTTACAGATCCGTAACTTCTCTGTATTCCCTAACACCTTGTAGTCTTATTGTAAAACTGTATGCATACCACCACAGCCCACCTTAAGAATTAGCATCCAGATCAAAGGAGAAGGAAGTCCATTCAAAGCAGTTATATTCAGCTTCTGATGGGGTACAAGGGAAGTTAAGTTTCCACTCCTCCCCCTAGTGAGAGGGGCTGCAACAAGAAGAAGCTAAACCCCTGTTGAAAGTCCTTGTCACAGGCTTTTGCACTGTCAGGGATGGATGATAATGTCACTTTCCAGGCACTCCACTGAAGCTGAATGGATTGTCTTCGCTCAGTGTGTCTGTGGTCTGGGGGAGGTGTTAGGATGTGAGACATTACTTTGTTACACAGATGTAACTAAATAGCCAGTGTAGTATATTGGCGATGATTATGATGATGATATAGTAAGAGATTTCAATTGCCTAGAAGTCTCTTCCCTTTCATTCAAAGCAGTGGAGAGCATTTCTTAAAGTGTTGCATGCAAAGCAAGAGGATGGCTTGCTTAAAAAAAAAAGGTGAGTGAGAAAGGAAGAATATGACATAATATAAACTTGCAAGGAAATCTTTCTTCACCTTGGTCTTTTTAAATCCCGCATACCTCTTTGAGATGTCATCCAGGGTGCATACAAAATGTATTGCAATAATTTCCCTTTCAAATTTCTTTGGGAGGTGCATATATCTATATCTATATAGATATAGATAGATATAGATAGATATTTCCCTACACTACAGTATAATTTAATCTTCTGCTGCTGCCTTGGGACAATCTTGTCAGCAATGTATTGCACCGAAGGACAGTTATTCTTACATTTTTTTCAAAAAAGTAAAATGTTTTGAAGCTAGGCAAGCCAACAAGTGAGTCAAGAAATGGATCATTGTGAAGAGTACCATAGAAGGCAAGTTGCCCTGTCTTGTTTGGCTTGGCACTAAGGGAGCATAAGTACGCACTGAAGCTGCTGCAACATGTCTCATCTTTACCTGAAGACTCAAAGTCTCCTCTGCCACAAGCAATGCTCCAGAGAATTGTACAATGCATAGATGTGTCTGCCAGATGACAAAAAAGCACACAAGCCGCCTAGTGAGTATGGCTGGGGTGTGGATGCCAAATAGAGACAAATCTCTGTCCCTCGGGGAATTTTCATTGGGCTGATCTGTGTAAGAGATATTTCTCTACTAATTAAGTCTTGATCCTTTGGCTGCACTTGAAAGAGATCAGGAGTGTATCAAGTGTTCTGAGCAGGTGCTGACTAGCTGGAAAAGCACTGGTCCATCAAACCAGGTATGAGGTTTAACAAGAGAGAGAGAGAGAGAGAGAGAGAGAGAGAGAGACTTATCTTAGGTGATACATTGTATGAAGTTTGCTTCCAGTTATAATAATTCATGAATGACAATGTTATGGTGGCTCCCACTTAATTTGGCTTCACAGAATATTTTCTTAACAAAATTACAGTCAGTTTGTGTAAGATTTTTTTTTTGCTTTCTCCTTATTTTTTTTTTGAAGAAAGTTGAAGAAGCTTAGATGCGGTGGAAAAGACAGAAGGAGACTGAACTCAACATGAGGTCACCTGGTCAATTCAGAACAACATTGCTTCTGTGGAAATCTCCTTATACAAATAATGTTTGGGGTCCTCTCACTGGAATCCATCAACCAGCCTTCCCTAAACTGGTGCCCTCCAGATGTGCAGTATGCTTCATCATTATTCACCATAATTCTTCATTTTTGGATTAAGCGGTTAATCAATAAAAAACCAGACAATTTAAAACTGGTTTCAACAATTTAAAATAAACCTCCAGCTGTAATCATTGCACATGTGCCATCTGGGTAAAATCAATTAGGCCTGAAGGCTTTAATAAAAAGACGAGTTTTGACTTGATCCCAAAATGATCCCAATGTTGTTGCTAATCAGCCCTCCAAGTGTTGCCACTGACAAAAAAGCCCTCTCCCATGTCCTCCCACAATGCATCTCATCCTCTGGTAGAACACAAAGGAAGGCCCCTCCAACCGACCTCAATTCTTGGGCAAGTGTATATAGAGAAAGGCCCTCCCTCAAACACTTGGTCAGATTTACAGTCTATCTAGATCTGCATTGTGTGCAAAGTTGAAACCCAGTTTGAGTCTTGATGTATTGGACATCATTATATCTTTTTAGAAGGAAACTGCTTCAACTAAATGCTGGTGATGTAATGCAGATAATGCTTCTTTGAGGCATATGAGTCATTACTCTTTTATGATTGGGTGTCTTATAATATATTAATTGGGTAACAAAAATGTTATGCATTTGCACACAGTCTTTTAAATTATATCTTGTGAAATGGAATTTAACTGAGGATTAACTACATCCTACAGAGCTTGGACTATGATTCTGGAGACCAGGGTTTGAATCCCGGTTTGGCCATGGAAACCGAGTAGGCAAGCCACGTTCTCTCAGCCTTAGAAGGAGGCACTGGTAACCCCCCTCTGAACAAATCTCCCCAAGAAAATCCTGCGATAGACATGCCTCAGGGTCACCATGAGTTGGAAACAACCTGAAGGCACACAAAATACATGCTTTTACAATTGCAAAATGACTACACTTTATGCAAAAGACTGGAAAGTGAAACATTCACCATCTGTTGTTCAATGGTCAGAAGAGCTTACTGCCTTAGTTATCTATAAATGTGTGTTCTTGTAGACATAGCTTCAGGAAAATGTATTTTTGAAAATATAATAATCTTAAATCAATGTATATATCTCTCTCTTGTTCATATTCCCCTTTCTATCATTTTCTGATTCTCCTTTTCTGTCTCTCTCTCTGTGTTTTTTTCTTTGCTTTGTAATCATACTTCTTTAAAGTATCTAGTTTAAAAAAATCCAGTTAGAGTCAATCAGTGGCCTGACACATTGTATTGCCTGACACAAATGGCAATATGATGCACTCTCCCCATTTCATGTATAGTAGCTAACTGATCTGTGTGTCCCTATAGATGCAGTCATAGAAAAGGGCTAAATTTAAGATTAGTCTCAATCAGTATAAACAAACTGAAATTATTGGGAGTTATGTAAGTGGTAATCAGCAAGTCTCATTCATTTCAGTGGGTCTTCTCTAAGTAGGACTAATATTTGAATTTAGCCTGAGGAACTGGAGGGGATTTGTAGACCCATTCTTAGCTCAGTTCTGAAAATCCAGAAGTAGGGTGTCCCCAAAAGGTAGGGGACTAGTCTTTGCTGTGAGAGTGTGGTAAAGGTCACCAGCTCCCAAGTTAACAATATCTGCTGTTTTAACTATACTTAACATATTTCTCCTAATGTTCAACCAAAATCTACTCATGTGTAAATTAAGTGCATCAGATCTAATCCTGCCCACAGGGGGTGTAGCAAGAAAATTCTTTGTCTTCTTCTTCTATGCACAGGTACTAGGTGAACTATTGTGTCCCCACTACAGTCTTCTCTTCTCCAGGCTAAACATATCTAACTCTTTCAACCTTTCCTCACAGGGCTTATTTTCCATACCTCTGATCATCTTGACTGCCTTCCTCTGAACTCATGTTTTTGAGGTATGCAAATGTAATTAATCCATCACTATAATCAAGAACAGTTTGCAGTTGACCCATACAAGACTAGCGGAAATATCATGACAGTTGGCTTCTTTCTAACTGCTATCTTCCCCATCCTTGCCTCTTCCCATATTAATATATAGCACCTCAGAGATCTGGATAATTTCCAAATACTTGGGAGCTCAGACTACCCCACTCCCAGCTTGAGCTCAGAGCAACCAACTGGCAATGGCTGCAGTGAACCCTTTGCCTTCAGAATGGTTACAATCAGTTTCTTTGAAGTCCAAACCATCATTTTATCTCTTGTTGCACACTGCCTGTGATGCGCCGTCCCGTTCCACACAGCTGTCACTGGGTAAGTCGGCAGGCATTTGAAGACGTGTCAGCTATCATAGTGAAAAAGACAAGAGTTTAACAAAGTGTCCCTCTTCAATGAAATTATTTGGATGCCTGATGAGAATACGATTCCTTATATTTTGTCCCATAAGGCCGATGACATGACAAAATCAACTCTAAAAAAACTAGAGACAGCTGCCAAAGTCTCTGGTGGTTGGAATGGCAAAAGGGGGAAAGGAATTAAGGTCAGGAGATGTTTGAGCAAAAAGATATTACTTAATAAGGTGCTGTCTCAACAGATACTAAAATTGCTCGTTGAGCTTGCAACATTTCAATGAAGATGTCACATTGATCAACGTTATGCATTTTAACAAAGGTTAAAATGTGTGACCCTAGACATACCTGCTCATACATGTGCATACACTATTTTCTAGTGTGTGTAAGCCACATTCTTGGAAAAACACCATGTAATTCTTTTAAAATTCTTGTATACATATGGTAATAATTAAAAAATGGGAGTGATTTTATCCAGTATCATATTTTTTATTTGTTTGCAGTATTTTATGCCACCTTTCTGTAAGAAACATTATTGAACTTATATACAAAGAAATTGAGTAAAAACAATAAAACATTGCTAAAACATTAAACTGAGCATTAAAAAGGCCAACTTGCAAACTTTAATATAAAAGAGCCAACATTTTTAGAAATTGTATTTTGAATTTGTGTTTCTTAAAATGCCATTTTCCTGCACAGAGCAAAAATTAAATTAATAAATGTTTACATTAATAATATAATATCTGTGTGTGTGTGTGTGTGTGTGTGTGTATTAAAAGAAACGGTTGAGGTTATACGTCTAGGTACACTTAGTTGGGAGAAGTCTCCACTGAATTTGGTGAGACAAGATTCCATGCAGTCATACAGAGGATTAAATTATTAGATACGTATTCATCACATCACTTCTGGAAATGTCCTTAATTTTTTGTTCTTGTGAAAAATGGCCTCATGCATTGCATTCCTCTGCATTATTCAGCATTCCTTCATTTCCCAATCATCAGCCTAGGAAATTTATTGCTGAACATATCAGAATAGTGATGTTTGCAAAATTCCTTTAAGTAAACCAAAACTGATCCATTCTGTCACTACTCTTGCTGACAGAACACATGGCAGTTAAGGGAAAAAAATAGGGATGTGGGATGACTTTGGCAAGTAAGCCCAGAAATACACCAGGGTGAGGTTTGTATATCTTTTTCCTGCTTAAGGAATGGAACATAGGATCTCTGAACAGAGAGGTATCAGATTATATTATTGGTTTACACATTCCTTGGGGTCCAAGCAATTTCTCAAATACCCTGGACAGTCACCATAGACTGGTCTAGATCCCACCTACTGATTCCAGATTTCCTTACTGAGGAGAGTCCTCTATTTGAATGATTTTCAGGGGACAATCTGTTTTACAGTATGTTTAATCTGAATGACTATCCAATACAAATCCAGTTTACAGGAAAAGGAAGGTTAGAAGGGAGAGCAGGAGGGCCTTTGAAGTTGTTCATCAACAACTGTTTCCTAGACAACAGACTGAGCAGTTGTATAAACAGTCTTCCAATATATTGTATTTTTATTTGGATCATAGTAATTGGATGGTATTCTGCATTGCAGGTAGAGTTTCATATTCTAGAACAAATCAAGATGCAGATTTGTAACTCCTCCATGTTGATTAGCTAAATCTCAAAGTGGGAAGTACAGACCCCTGGGTGTTTGAAAAGATCATGGGGGGCAGTGAGAAGAAAAGGGAGTGGCAAGGTGGGGAGCAGGAAAAAGTGGATGCCTGGGGGGTGGCTTCAGTCAAAGTACTGGTGTGCAAGAAAGACAAGGGTAACCACCAGCCTTTATGGTGGGGATGAAAGTTATATTAAACTTCTTTTAAGGTCCCTTAAAACGACACAACCTAACTGATCACTTTGTGTGGTGCTATCTTCCTCTCTTCACCTACCCAGGTGAGCTTCACTCCTTTAGCCACATTTTTCACTAGCAATGACAGTTTGGAAACTTGTGAGGCTTGGGTGTAGGACATTGCATCTGTGTCTTAGAGCAGAATAATTTTGGGACAGACTGACTGAATGGAGCAAGGAGTTAGAGCATGTGGTGGTGGGGAGAAGTGGTGGCAAAAAGTTCCCTGGTTTCAAATCTGGGACCCTACTTTAGCTTTGTGAGCTTTGCTGGGACTTGGCTTGTCGGAGAGTGAACACTGAAAGCTGTGTGGGGAAGGCCCGTCTCTGGGGAAGGAGAGGGAGGAGTATCTTGGAAAGAGTCTTTCACCTTGGAACACCTCCTGTAGTTAAACTCTCTTCCTTTCCCCGCCCACACCTGTCCAGTGCATGTGGCCTCTGCAAATCCCCTACATGAACTGGCTACACCCCTCTCTGCTCAGATGAAAAAGGACTGAGAGTCCTTCCTTGCCAGGGAGAAGCTTCTTCCTTTGCATCTGGTCACCTTGGGATCAGCAACCCAGCAACTGCTGAGCAGTGTCCAGCCTCTTGATCACACTGTTCTTTGTCTGAAAGCAGTGGTGTCACTAGAGTTGGTTTCACCCAGTACAGTGACTCATGTTGTCACCCCACCCATTGACCCCTTACCACACCATACAGAATCTTTAGGAATGATTTTTGTACTACTATTACTCATTAATCATAATTCTTGCATATCACTGAATGTCATGGTAATAATTGTGATGTAAAACTATCAAAATTAAAATCATACCTTTAAATTACAAGAGAGTATGCACAGCCTCAATAAATTTACATATGCATATTTTCTCATGGTTGAAGTGAAAATTTAGGAAAAGATGATGTTCTTTTTTTAAAAAATAATAAAATAATTTTTAATTTTTTAAAAAAGTATTTTAAATAAAACTTAATTTTTTAACAAACCCTGGGAACTCTCCTTTCTCCTTCCACTGAGCCTCTCCCCATTCACCCCATCTCTTCAGCATTTTAATGGGACAAAAAGGAGATGTTTGAACAGCAGTAGGGTCACCTCCTCTCAGGGTGTCATCTGGTACAGTACAAATCCCCCGCACCTCTGTAGTGATGCCACTGCCTCAAAGCCAGCATGGATGAAAGCCTTCTCAATTGCTCCTCAGCCAGCTGCTTGGTTGCTGCTCCCAAGGTTGCAAAGGCTGCAATGAGAGCAATGTTATGTTATTTAAACTATACATTCTGGCTATTTTGTACAGTCCTCCCTCCATATTCACAAGTGTTAGGGGAATAAGACCACCATGAATATGAAAAAATTACAAATAACCCCCACTCAGAAGCCAATTAAAGGGAAGGATGTGTGGGGGAAGAAGAGCAGGGGTGTTCACTCCTCCCCCCACCATCCCATCCCTTTAATTGTCTCCCTGCCCCTTCTCCTCTCCAATCCTCTCCTTGGGCAGCCCAGGAAGAGGATCAGGGAAGAGAAGGCAAAAGGTGCCTTGGCCTCCCCAATTCCCTTCTCATCCCCAATTCTTTCCCTAGGCAGCCCAGGGAGAAGATCGGGGAGATGACAGCAGGAGGTGCCTTTGCCCCTCTGAGACCCTTTTCCTTCCTGATCCTCTCCTTGGGCTGCCCAGAGAGATGACTGGGGAGGAGAAAGGTCTTCGGGTGGGGGGATGGGGCCAAGGCACCTCCTGTCTTCACCTTCCCAATATCTCTCTGGGCTGCCCAAGGAGAGATTGGCAGGGAAAAGGAGGAGGAATGCACACACTAGTAGCCTTGACATTGCAAATAATTGAAACCGCAAGTCTCAAGGCCGTGAATATGGAGGGCCAACTGTATTTTCTTTGGACTAATGTTCACTATAGTGTCATCAGGTCAAAAATCAAATTGTTTTGTATTTAGGACAAAACATAGTGATTAACTATGCATTGTACCTATAAGCAAAATTAAGTCTAAATCCTTCCTTCTCCCTTTCCTCAAGATAGGAAAAACTCTCCTGCAGGATTGTATTAAGAGCCCTGTTAGCTTTATATACAAATCAGTGACTTTAGCAATACCTGGTGGGGCCTGACTTTCCTCAGTAAGATTCAATATACAGTACAATATATGCATGACCAACAATCAAACTTTTCAGGAAGGAAAACAGGCAGCTAAATTTGTACATTTCTGAGAGACAAGGGTGATAATCTTGGCAAATAAAATAGATCCTAACCAATCCTCTTTTTTTAATGTTTCTATGAATGGAATATGCTCTCGCTTCTCATAGTTGAAGAGTGTTCTAGGAATCTGTAGTATGAAAGCTGACTACATCTGCATACAACATGTGCTAGGCCTCTTGGCAGACCAAATTACATTTTTAAAAGTATCTTAGAAGGCCTGCTGTCTTTGTTTAATAGACATACATGCTTTTCTTCCATGGCCACAGCAGCTGCTTTGTTATTGGAGATCTGAAGCTTAGAAAAGCCTTGTGCACAGACATAACCAAGAACAAAAAATGCATTGGTCAGTATTTATTTGTTGCATCTTTATCGTATTAGTCCCCTAAGGAGCTGTGGATGGTGTAAATGTCACACACATACTCCTCCTGACAACAATGCAGTACGATAGGGCATCCTGGAAGGGGGAGAGAGAGAAAGAGAGAGGGGGGAGAGTATCCCAAGTAGGGCTGCCAAATCAGGAGCATCCCAGGGTTTGAGATTTTAGGCTAAAACCCAGATTATCTCCTTCTGATGTCTTCAGCAGTTGAAGCCTGGTAAAGTCATTATGTATGATATATTAAGCATTAAGAAAATTCAGATAATAAAGATGTCTAATACAAATGAGAAGATATTTCTGGATATTCAGTTTTTCAAGCTTTAAACTGAAACACACATGCACATTTCCCAGCTCGACAGTACTTATAACACCTTTGGAAACCCAGGCTTTTAAGAGCACATGGAAATTGTAATCCAACCAAAGAAAGTTTTCTGAGCTCTGTTTTGAAAAGAAAATAGTTGGCAATAGCTGTGGGGAATGGGGAGTGTACACACACACACACACACACACACACACACACACACACACGGCAGTGCTCTCATCCTGTGATTCCTTCCCCTCACTGTGACAACTAGAGAAAATGTTTTGAGCCCTGAAATGTTCAATCACAATCTCAAAGCCATCTAGTGATGAATGGCTGGGTATCAAATGGGTAAGGTATGAATGCACAGTATGTGTGATGGCTAAGTAGAGCATTGATTGTAGCCAAAGTACACACAGTTTCAACTCTATTTTACTTCAGAGAAAATTTTAAAAGCTTGCTCCCATTATTCAGTTTTTTGGGGCAATTTATTCTAGAAAGTGGCACCGATTGCATCTATTATGTATATATTAATGCAGGACTAAGTGGGAGGACACAGGGTCTTCTAGAGATTGTTGAACTGCTGTCATCCCTGACCATGGGCTACACTAGCTGTAACAAGTAAGTTGAGATCCCACAACATATGGATGGCTACAGATTCTTTACCCCTGCCCTACCTAAAATGCAAGCTTTACTATAGTAATTTGAGCACTGGACTGAGAATTTTGGGAGATCCAGATTTAATTTCCACTGAGCCACGCATCTCACTGGTTTTATATATGGGCCTTTGGAACCACATCTTCCTTGCTTGTGTGGCACTCTGGAATTCTGTTCTCCGAAGATCTCCAGACACTAAATCTGACCTTTTATGAAGTAAAGACCTATTTATTTCCTAGGCTTTTAAGGTTTGTTGCTGTGTCCCTTCACATTGTTCCAATGTGGCAACCATAAAGTGAACCATTGTGACTGTTGGAAGCTGCTGTGAGTCCCAATCTGGAAAAGGGGCAAGATCATCGTCATCATCATCATCATCATCATCATCATCATCTTTATTGCCAACATTCCATACTGGCTACTTAGAATTCCAGAGTTAGGGTGCCACAAAACCAAGAAGGATGTTCTCCCACCATTATCTGGCTAATGATTGAAAGAATACTGTATTTGAAAATATTTGGAAAAATATTTTCCTGCTTAGAAAACAGGATTTTCTGTGGAATAAATGATGGTTTTTTAAAATATATATATATATAATGAGTCCCAAACAAGAAATAACCTTTAAAAACTCTGCAGTTTTTAATGACTTTCTTGTAACAAGAAGAAAAATGGTAAAATTGTATTCTTGTCTGTGAAAATGAAATTTACAGGTTTACATCCCTGTCTTCACACACACACTCTCTCTCTCACACACACACAGAGGGTGGATGGATTACACAATATATTTTTGCAAGCTTTCCCATTTTGTAAGGTGTCTTGATCTTGAAAGGACAACTGTGACTATAGCTTTACAAAAGTCCTGTTAAAGGTTGTGATAGACACTGTTACAATTGGCTCACTGACACCAACAAAGCTGATTGCCTTTTTGGACTCTCCTTGAGATTGTGACTATGTTAAATGCCTGCAGTTCAAAATATAGCACTACATCATTGCCTCTGATAGTAAGGTTGCCCGGTGAAAAACTATAATGGTAATCTTAATTCTCAAGCAGATATGTGGAAGAAGGCAATCCTTAAAGTGCTCAGGTCCCAAGCTGCTTAGAGATTTAAAGATTAAAACTAGCACTTGAAGTTATATTCAGAAAAGAAGGAAGTAGTATTGCTGTTTGGAAATTGGTGAATTTGGGGTTTTTAAAATGCTTTTCCAAGACAAAGTCAGTAAATTAGCTGTTTAAAAAAACAACAACAGCAACAACTGCAGTTTCCTGAGCAGTGTTCAAAGGCACACTGCATGTCAGATTTACCAGGGTAATTATCTGGGTACATATGAATTTGGTGCTATATGAAATTAAACTCTAAATGTGGCCCGAAATGTAAAGAATGTGCTTGTAATTTTGGAGAAAGAAAGGCTATGTCCCATGAAGGCACTGTGAAATGCAAAGCTTATGAAACACACTGCATAGCATCATTAAGGAATTAGATTTGCAATGTGTTGACTATTTATAGGGCCACAGGCATGGCCATGCGGCAAGCTGGATGAATCCTATTGGCCTAGAAATGGGGAAGACGATAGGACAATATGCCTTGCAGCTTATACTACTCAAGAAACAGCTCAATTTATTGATTTGACACTAGGAGGTACAGGAGAGATTGGACTGAGAAGGATTTATAGCAACATTAATGTACAAAGTGCAGGATGTGACTTACTTACAGGAGTAGCTCCCAGAGATTTGTCAGGAAATAATAATAATAATACCCACCGTTTCTCCAATATGTTACCATTGTATCCTTAGTGACTCACTCCATGTAGCTCTTCTGGATCATGAATGATCAGATCTAATCCAGGAATAGAACAAGCTGGGCTCTTTGATGATCTCTGTGATAGTTTTGCAGAACTACTTGTGTGACCAAAACTGCTCAAATTCATAGCAAACTGGATTCCACAAATGTTCCAGGTCCTGTAGAAGTCTTCAAAGCACTGTTGGATCATGGGTTATTGAACCAATTTCAGTTACTGTGGCCTGAGAATGTGGGCAGGGTACTTGTTAAAGTTAGCCTGACAAGTTAGACAATATGCCTCTTTCATCCTTTGCCTTCTTGGCTGATGAAATATAGTAGAGATATATTGATTGGGTGAATCTAGGAATGATAAATGCCTTATTATGGGAGGGCATTGTTCCAGCTGCTTTAAAGGATGTAGTGGTGCACTTTCTAAAGAGACTCTCCCTGGATGTAGAGGGGTTAGACCATAACCACCTAGATGCCCACGTCAGAAGAAGGGGCAGTGCATCCCATAGGGAACAATGGGGTGCACACCCATGGGGCGTGTGCACTGCTGCGCCACCTCGCTGCCGCATGCATGAGCCCCATTCATTTAAATGGGGCTTGAGCATAGGCGGAATTTGCTTTACGCAAGGGAGTCTGGAATGGCTCCTCCATGTAAAGAAAGGGCGTACTGTATTCAATTCTGAGCAAGATGATTGAGACAATGGCTTTAGACCAGTTGTAGGTGTTCTTAGGTGAAGCAGATTGTGTAAATCCATTTAAATATGGTTTCACAGTAGAGAAAAGGACTTGGTTATGCTGGCTGATGACAACCTTTGGCAGAGAAATGGGGGAACCCTATCCTGCTGATTCTCCTTGACCTTCCAGTGGCTTTGTTGCTATTAGTCATAATATTGTTTTGGACTGGGAGGTGAAGGCATTGTATAACTCAGGGTCATTAGCAGAAAGTAAAGCAAAGCAGTTTCTTTTCAGATCTATGGCAATTACAGCGTAGGGTTTCATAAGGCTCCATCTGGTCTCCCATGCTATTAAGATCTATATAAAGCCATTCAAAAGAGTTATCTGGACATTTGAAGCATGGTGTCATCAAGATACAGATGAGAGGCAGTATCTGAAGTTAAATGGTGGTCTGGTGAAGACTAATACATTGCAATTAGATGGAGGTTCTTCCTATGGATAGCAAGTTCCAGGAAGTGAGAAGACAACTTGTTTTTAATAGCATAGCACCCCCCTGTACAGAGCAAATATGAAATTGATAATATTTCCCTATTTAAAGGTGTAACTGGAAGTTGTCATTGAGGTTACCAATGAACTCAGTGGCAAGGAAAGCTTATGCCCAATTAGAATTGGTCTGCACTGGGCTGTTCCTGGACTGAGATGCTCTGATTGCACAATGTACTCTGTCTGAGAGTTTTCAAAGTCTAGAATGCTAGTTTGTAAAACAAAACTATTGTAGTTACATTACCCAAATGTGTCCTTATTTGTTACTGTAAGAGAAGTCCAGATAGTAATTTCTTGGATTGGTCATGATTTAATATATTACCATTGTTTTTATGACTGTGCAATTAAAATACAGAAAAATGCTGCCTGTTGGAGTAGGAGGGACTGTTCTATTCAAACCTACTTGGGAACACAGAGAAAGGACATCTAAGTACACATTGTGTTTTTAAGAATCTTGATATTTAAGGATGACTAAATGATACCAGATGGAGAGTCTGCCTTCCTCCTGGCGGTCCCCTCAAGGACCATGATAGCTGTTGTGATGTCCTGCCTGGAGAATCCAGATCACAGTAGGAGGTAATGGTCTTCTTCAAATTTGCCTCTCTCTTTTTTCTTTTTCTTTTTTCTTTTACAGCAGCCTCACACACATTTTCAAAGAGATATCAACCATAACCACAAGATCCCTGGGTCATTTGCTTGCAAAGGAACTCCCATCAGTGTATATGTGAAGTTGGGATTTTGCCCCAATATGCATCACATTAACTTGTTTTATTGAATGTTCATTTATCATTTTAAAGCCCATTCTCCCAGTTTAGAGAGATGATTTTGAAGGTCTTTACAATCTTTTTTTTGTTCCTAGCACCCTAAGTAATTCATTATCATGAGCAAATGTGATCATCTCTCTATATACTTATAAGTCTAGGTTTTTCACCAGGATATTCTCTATGCATCAAGTTTGGTAGATATATAATTTTTTTCCGTTTATTTTGAGAGTATTGTGTGTGCTATCCTGTATCTTCTAATATATCTTTATGCCTTTTGCTTTTAAAGTAATATAGTAGAGAGAGAGATGTGATAGGAGATGTTATAGACATCCTTATGTTCATTTAATTGTATCTTAACATACTTTACCCTTTTCTTAACGTATTAAATTTCTTTCTTTTTAAATCTACTCGGTTTTGTAATATTGCATTTATATTTCATTTATAATCTCATGGTTGTTTCCTACTTCAGTTTTTGTTGATGTTGTTTTAGTTCTGTGCTTTCATTGTTATGTCAAAATGTACCTGCAAGTAGGTAAAATTAATAACTATCCACTTTTCAATACTATTGTCAAATGCTTGACGATAATTTCTGAAAAACTGTTAGTAGATCTTTCTTGATGGTGGCACACCAGTCATAAAATGCCTTTTGATTATCAATCTATCTGTTCACACATTCTTATATTCCAGGCACCAGCTAAAAGCATACCTAGTTGTACAAGCCTTCAGGGAATAATGCAAGAGGTTAATTTGCCTTCTGTTAATCACCAAAGAAAAGGATATGCATTGTTGAAAAGGGGACAAAAGAAGTTACAGACTTAAATATAATGAGTGTATGCTAATATATGTATATTTCATTTGGTGAACATTTAGAAATAATTACTACAATGTATATAGAATTACAATACAGTACATCTAGCCATAGTGGGGAAGGCAGTGATCAAGCAACCTCCTTCCCAGTTTAGCTGTGAAGGTACAAACTGGATGCCAATATTTATTTTCTAAATTGTATTTTTCTGTTGCTGTTATTTTAGATGTTTTATGCTACTGTTTCAGTTAATTGTTTTTTATTTTATTTGTATACTGTTTCAGTTAACTGCATTTTATTGTTTCTACTATTATATCTTATAAACTGCCTCAAGAGCCTTTGCTTCAAACTGCATTATAAACAGTTTCCACATATATAATTTTTTTAAAACAACAACAACAATCCTCCTAATAGTTCTTTGATTCAGAAAAAGGTGGAAAAATGAATAGGAAAAAAAGAAGGCTTCAGACAGAGGACTGTCATGCAGTGTTGATGTTGTTGTTGTATGTTGTATGATCCAGTTTATGGAGACCCTAAGGACTGTAAGATTTTCTTGGCAGAATTTGTTCAGAAGAGCAATTTGTCATTGTTTCTGTGAGGCTGAGAGCATGTGACTTGCCCAAGGTCACCCAGTGGATTTCTGTGACTGAGCTGGGATTTAAACCCTGGTCGCCAGAGTTATAATACACCGCTCAAACCACTTTGCCATTCTGGTTCAATAACTCTTTAAATAAAGAACTCTTTCCTAAAACAGGACACATGTCCATCCTATAGTAGGGGCTCCTAGCTCTAGTATGCCTAGAGTTTCTAGACTGTTGTTCTTCCTTCTACTGCAAAGAAATTCCAGCAGGCTTTGGGGAACTGTTTGTTTTTTAAGCAAGAGCCTTTAATAAGTGTGCAGCACTGCCCTTGAGCTGCTTTTCATCTTTTCAGATATGAAAAAGGAGAGGATTTACCATAGTGAACTGTATACTCCATATAGAGAAATAACATCATAATGTTTTTGTTGTGTTGTATTTTGTTAATTTTCAATGTGATGTTATTTATTGTTTTGATGGATTAGTTTATAGTAAAAAAAATGCTTTTTGTCTTCTGCATTTTTCATGGACGTTTTAAATTGTTTTTCATGTTACAGATGGTTCAGTTGCATTTTAATCATGATCATTATACATTTTTATCTATTTAGTGTTTGCTTTTGTAAATCACTTTTAAGTCCTAACCTGAAAAAAGGAGGATATTAAAAAAGACAGACAGACAGTATATGGACGAAAGTTCTTTGGATGCTGATCTGTGCAAATCTTGGAGTTTGTTTTGATAGTGGATTATCATTCCCAGAATCCCCAACAATCATAACCATGATAGCTTGTAGAATAAGGTCATTGTAGCCCAAAAGGGCCATTGCCAACTGTGAACAAATGAGGGAGAAACTGCTAAATACATGCTCCCCGGCAACACTGTTATTAGCATCAGATTTTGAAGCAAGTTAACAAAAGGGTTACAGAAGAGAGAGTCATACTAATAATTTCTACCACTTCTTTCTAGGTCTGACTGGTCCTAAGTGGCATATACTCTAATAGCTTTCTATTTGCCTTGGGGTTTCTAATGGAATTATGCTATTTTTGTGGATCCTACAAAAATCCAGCAGCAGCAGCAGGGAAAAAGAATTCACATAATTTGTTGTGCACTCTTTTGTGGCATATCTATGTCATAAAGAGACCTTCCATGGTTTAAAAGAAGTGTTTTCCCATGACCACAGTTTAATGCGAGGTAAATCAAGGATCTCCCAGCACTTCCTCTGTAACAAACCTATTTTTCATGTGAAATAAACTAGCTGAAATGTTGGCATGCCACAAAGAGGCATGAACGTAGCAAAAATTGTGTATGTGTGAATAATTGTTCATAGTGCAAACTCTACTACCTAAAATGCAGGGGGAGCAGTTTCATTTTTTAAATGTTGCTACTATGACTAATTATTGCAATGGGGATCCTTCTATTGGTGTTGATAAGATTTCCAGTAGTAAAAGCTGGAAATGTACTTCTTACCACAAAATAAACTGAGGCCTCATTACACATTAAGCTTTACTGTATAATTAGATACTGCCGGGCAGATATTATCTGCTGTATAATACTGCAAAAATTATATGTGCCTAAAATAAATAACTTTACTTTCCCTAGAAAAGTAGAAAAGTTTTAAGCTATTTCAAATGCATAATGCAAAAATGCTGGCTGAAACCCAGCTGCTGGTCCCACCTAGAATCAACCCACTTAATGAGAACTTGGTAAATCAACAATTACACATATTCCATGTATTCAGTGGGTTTACTTTACTGGGGACTAGCAATTGGCTTTAGGTCACCAAATAAAAAGACTTTACAAAAGTACTGAGCTGCCAAGTTTCCATTGATTCAATCATTTTTTCTCTAGTTAGCACTAGCATCTGGATTTAAGTCACTTTCTCTACTACAGAACTTTTTCACTTTCACAAATGTAACATGCAAAACTAGAGAGAAGCATGGGAAAAACATGATTCTGTCTCTGAAGGTGTAGTGAACTGAAAAGAAACTGTCCTGCAAGAAAGAGAAAAATCTGCACAAACCATGCCTCAGGAACAGGTCTGGGGAACATGTGACCCTCTACCACATATTATTGAAATACATTTCCCATCCGTCCCTATCCCATACTGGTTGGGGCTGATGTGGGTTGCATTTACCAGCACCTGGAGAGTAGTAGGTTCCCTATCCCTTTGAATAACCCACACTGGATACAATTTTCCAACAGTTAGTTTTTATTTGCCGTACTGAATGATCCACATGTTGCTTAATCAAATGCAGGATCTATAGGACCATCTCAGCCCAGGAGAGTGAAAAACAACTACAAGAATTTTGAAAACTCCACTTCTCACCCATAGACAACAACAAAAAATTTTAACCTGTTTCTCTTCCTCCCTTCTTTATCAGTACACCTTCTTTAGCGTACTGATTTCCACATGGATGTCAGCTTTTTGGGGGGTACTTTTTTGGCTATTGTGTAATCATGGGTGGATATGTAGAGTTCCAGAAATGTAATGATTTCATATGCATTGACATATTCTTGTAGGGTGTCTGATTATTTGTACCACTTTCTCCACTGGAACTGCAGAAATAGCTATTGTGCCTTATTCCTCACTGTGAAATGGGAGCATAAGCAGCAACACTTACAAATACAGAATCACTTGCAGCATGCTGCTATTCTGGGTTTCAACAGAAAGATGGAGTAGCATAGCCACTGTGTTAACTATGTGAGTGTAGATTTACACTGTGCAAGTACAATGCAGGATCTTTACCACTAAAATCCCATCCTTTTGATATGGTTCTCAGAGAACGAATTACAGCTCAAACTGAGTAGAGAGTCAACAATCAACCAGTAGTGAATTAGGTCATTCCCTTGAGCCAACATATCTCATGTAAACTGGGCTCAGATAAGGGTCTCTGAATGCCACACCCCCCAAAGCATCCAATGACAATGTTCTTTTATTGTTTTTATTCCATTCGGCTTATACACTCTGCCTAGATATTCACTTCTGCAATCACATGTAATCTGTATAGGGCATAGCTCTGATATGTCCTGATTCTGTAGACTGTGAAACATGTATAATTCTATTGTAACATAAGCATGAAGTTTGCATGAAAATAGGGATAATGTTCACACACAGTGCGGGGGGGGGGGGGGAAGAGAAATTCTTTTAATGCCAGCTTCATTAACTGCTGGGCTGCTGAAATGAGGGTCACTTTACCCCAGACTGAAGCAACTGCAGCTCTCTAATTGCATTTTATTTAAAGTATTGCTTTATTTCAAACATGCTATGCTTGTTTGCAATTTAATATGGCCAGAAGCACAAATTAATTATACCTGACAGCTTACTGGGGAGAAGTTATAGGAATCAATGTTTATGCTGTTTCTGTAATAATGCATACCTTCAGTTTATACATTTAGATCACATCCCTCCAAATCATGCATAAATGTTTACAGCATCTATGTTCCCATGCAAATTGGATTACTCTTGGCATATTCATCACAGAGACTCACTACTGCTTCTCTTCAATATTTCAGCTATTTTATTTTCCTTCTTTTGAATAGTGAGTGAGCTAGATGGAAAGAAAAAAAAATAAGGTGGTTCACAGTGGCATATTTTAAATTGATAGAACAGACATATCTATTCTGTTTGTTTCTAATAAATGTCTGTGACAGAGATTATATGTGCTGTTCTATATACTGCAATATTCTGTTGTCTATAGTGTAAATAGGTTCTCTGTATCAATGCCACATGTTAGGAGGTAAGGCTTGAGTCTTATTTCCATTTTTTTTTTTACTGGTATTAATGCTATGGCAGACTATTCTACACACACATTGGACTGCTGTCTATTGCCTTGAAAGATAATTTATGTGTTCATATTATTTTGTTGTTATTTGTTGTCAATTCAGCTTTGACATAGGACAACCCTATCAATGAGGGTCCTCCAAGAATCCTGGTAGTCAACGGCTCTGCTCAGTTCTTGCAAACTCAGGGCTGTGCCTTCTTTTATTGAATCAATCTGGTCCATAATGTGCTCCTACACTTTTCCTATTGTCTTCCAATTTACCAAGCATTATTCTCTTTTTCAATTCACTTTATCAAACGGGAAGAATTTCTCTTAAATTTTAATGAAAAGAAAGTGGGGCCAGAACACATGCACTTAAAGTTTCGCGCAATTACGTGAATATGCATTGCATTCGAACTGGCTCCCCATTGCCCAAAAATAGCATGCCATTGCCCGAATTTGCATGTGGCAGTCTATCACGCAATAACGTGAAACCACATGATTGCATTCGGACTGACTTCCCATTGCCTGAATTTGTGTGTAGTGGGTTATCATGCAATAACGTTAAACCCCATGACTGCGTTCAGATTGCCATCGGATTATACTTCCAATTCCCCTTGTCTGATCTAGAGTTCTAGTGAGAATTCAAGTATTTGTAGAACTCTCCCCAGCACTATATCTCATATGAATTCATTCTCTTCTTGTTAGCTTCCTTCACTGTGCAGTTTTCATGGCAATACATAAGAAACAGGAATATTATGAAATGTATGATTGTACCTTTGATATTTTTACACTTGAGGACTTTATTTAGTTCCTTCATAGATGCTCTTCCATGTCTTAGTTTGCATCTGATTTCTTGACCACAGTCTCCATTTTGATTTATAGGATATAGAAAATATTTAACCGTTTCAATATCTTCATTATTTACTTTAAAGTTATGTAACCCCTCTCTGGTTACTATTTTTGTTCTCTTCCTATTCAGCTGTAACCCTTGTTTCATATTTTCTTCCATAACATCCTTAACATATTTCTGCAAGTAATATGGTGTCATCTGCATATCTTAAACTGTTGCTCTTCCTTTCCCCAATTTTCATACTTCCTCCCTGTAAATGTAATCCCACTTTTTACATGCAATCCCACTATTTCAATTAATTCTGCACTCTAAAAAATATCAAGCATACTACCATTGATAGCTTTTAAAACAGAAAGAAATGAACTCCCAGCAGTAAACATTACTGAAGTTCAACAGTTTGCTGAAACCAGTTCAGCTTAGAATCGACTAAAAAGAAAGGTGTTTTCTAGAATCCAGAAATGTCTTCAATGTACTGATAAGTATATAGGGCTTTGACATGCACACAGGGCTCCCTAATAATTGCAATGGGAATAATTGCTTCACTGGAAATGGTGGGGCTTGTTTCAAGTAATCTGGCCCCACTCCTGTGCAGCAAAGCACAACTGCAAAAGAGGAGAATGTCTTTGCTTGCTTCTGGGAAGACAGACCAAAGTGGGTAACACACTGTGGTGGGGTACAAACCGCCGCTTTGGCAGCAGCCAAACCGCGCGACTCCCGCGCAGAGCAAAAAAGAAGCTCCATTTCGGAGCTTCTTCTTGCGGCGCCTCTATGACGTCGCGAGGCGCCTGGCGCGGACTCGCGACGTCATAGGCGCCGCGACACGTCTGGACGCTATGCGTCCAGTACGTAAAGATGGCGGCGCCCATGTAGAAGGTGCGCCGCCATCTTGTACGTATAGGATACGTACTAGGGTTAGGGGGGTGCGGAAGCACCGCCCCTTCCTAACCCTAGTACATATCCTATACGTACTATATGGTGGTGTGTATCCCGCCAGTGAGTATGCTGGTGTATGTGGCACCAAGCATAAAAAGGGAGAGGCAAAACCTTCCTATTATAGGCCTACTCTGCCTCAAACTCTCCCCTTGTTGTCTTCAACTTGTCCACTGGGCCCTCGGCCTTAGCTAGAATCCACTTTCGATTTTTACTCGCTGCAAATAATTGAAATTCAAAGTGAAAGATTTAAATAGTTAATAAAGTGGCCCTTGAGTACCCAGTCCTGTTGACTGATCTCATAATTTACTAGTTGGTAAGCAAAACAACATGGCATTGTGTTGTAGGAGCCATAATGAATACATAATATCCACACCAGGGATGATCCTAAACTCATCATCATAATCATCATCATCAACAACAGCAACACACACAGGTATTCCTTAATTAATGAAGTAGATGTGTTCCTGGACATTGCTTCTTTAACAGAAAATTTGGTACCAGAGGCAAAAATAACATTCTATAGAAAGTATGGGGATAAACCTGCACTACAAAGAGAAGTTTGCCATATTTCAGCAAAGCCTTTATTCAAAACTAACAATATGCACACATGAAATGAAACAACTGGGCTGGGCAATCCTTTCATTACTAAACAAAAACATATTGCATTTTCTAGAGATCACTTGAAATTCCAAAATTTGTCTAGGAATTTTTTTCCTTTCACCAATCTCCATTTTTCTTATGATTCCCATTTTGGTGGTCAAACTTACAGATCTTTTCCTTTTTAACTGCTGAGGGTAGCTAGCATGAAAGCCTTATCTGCTTTCTTGCTTTCTCTTTACTCTGCTATTCATGTGCTCAGTAAGGGATTCTGGGGATAGCTGCTGTTTACTGGGCCTGTTGCACACAGGCAAAACAGCTACAGCAGGAATGACTAGAGATGAATCCCATTATTTCCCAGGTCCAAGTTTTATTTCATTGTTTATTGCACCACACTGCTACATCTTATACAGAATGTCCTTTCAGTCCTTCCAGTGCTGATGCTGCTAAACAAACATCTACATAGACAGAGGACAGAAAGAGAAAGGTAGGTTGGGCAGGTGTTTGCTTAACAACAAAGGAAAAGAACTAAACTCTGGGAGGGGGGCAGGGAGTAAGAAAAGGCCTGTCCTACATCCTATAAACTAGCCTGATCCTTTGGAGAGCAGTGAAGGACAATGTGCCATCATCAGCTAGTCCGGTTTCTGGAACTGGACAGTAGATGCCATTTTGCCTCTTGCCTCAGTCAACAAAATGCCTTGAGTTGGCCCTGATCTTCACTGATCTCTCTAATTTTACATTCTGCTCAGTAGCAGCTGCTAGAAGAGGATGAAAGATGGTGTGGGAGGGAGGGAAACCCTCTTCCAGATGCAGCATATATAAATAGTTATCTGTGGTCAGAGTATTGGCTCTTGACTGTTTGATTCTCTTAGATGTGGGCACTGTGCATTTCATTGCCAAGGATCGTCTCCTTTTTATTGTCTGCAATAACATAAACTACAAAGGATATGATTCTCAAACATTCCCATCCCCCGCTTCTCAAAAAATGAGCCTTTCTGGTTAAGGCTTATTCTTAGCACCTGAACGCAT
This sequence comes from Sceloporus undulatus, assembly GCF_019175285.1. Taxonomy (NCBI): domain Eukaryota; kingdom Metazoa; phylum Chordata; class Lepidosauria; order Squamata; family Phrynosomatidae; genus Sceloporus; species Sceloporus undulatus. The sequence continues at coordinate 166,523,913 of NC_056526.1, read as the reverse complement.
AGCAAGCAGTGAAATTAAAATTTTAAAGTATGCCACTGAATTTACATGAATGCAGGAAAGGACGGGGGAACCCAAACAAACCTGCTACACACAAATGACAATAAATAAACTATCAAAGACAAAGCACTCAAAGTCCAGACATACATGATATTTCAAAGCATGAATTATAATGCCTCTTTAAAAATGGGATTGATCCTTTGTTCTTGAGGCACAGATCACATTATGAATATGGAAGAAGGAAAATGCGTGTAGCTATTTTCACCGACCTTGCATCCTTAACAAATTATTTTTAAAATGTTGCTCTTCAGTGTGATTTCCCTCTTCTTCTTCTTCCTGCTACTGTGTGGAGGAAAACATGCATTATTAACAGAAAGCCATACATAATACAGTACAGCCCCACACAAGTAATAATAATTCTGCTAACTCATTCATTATACAATTTTTGAATCTTCTCATGTTAAACATTCAAACAAAACAACCCCCCATCCCAACCTAGATCAGATTCCAAACTGCCTACTGGTAGCTAAGGGCCTAAGGCTGCAACTCCATTATCTACCTACATGTGCTTGAACCCACTGACTTTAAGCATAGATAAAGGGAGGTGTTAGAAAGAAAGAAAATTAGTTTGGCTGGAATGCATCTCTGTGAAGCCACAGTGCTTTGATGAAAGCAGATGACTGGCCCAAGATCTGTACTGCAGGACAGTGTGCGAAGCTGAGATATGTAGGATTCCCCTTAAAAAGATTAGCATTGTGTTCACTCAAGTGAAAGGTATGTCTTATCCAAGAACTGGATATGTCAAAATATGCAGAGTATGCTTTTGTATGTTGATCATCCACATATCTGCCATGTCTGTTGACTGGGTCTAGTTACACTGTTGGAAAATGGCAGGTCCAAGCCACCATGGTCAGTATGTGTAGGTGAAATCATGGGACCAGGCTAAGGAGATATTAGTCTTTTTATTGGGGATGGCTGGCCCCATTAGGCAGCAAAATACCTGAGACAAAGGACAAGATGATTCCTACCTGTACATGTGCAAAAGCTGACTGGATTAGTAGCTTGATATTACTCAAGAATTGGTACTGGGACTCTGTGTTTACAGTGAACCTGAAAGCAGCAAGGTATGCTACAGGGGAGATCAGCACTCCAGTAATTTGTCATTACTGTTTGTCATTACTTTGCATCTGCTATCTGACTGAGACCTCACTGTGCCTAATAATAGGGTTATCACTGTCCCACAGGCAAGATGTTCAGAAGAACCAAACCTGGAGCAAGAGTTATCTAGGCCAATGCACATTCTTCTTATTGCTTCATGAGGTCTAAGGTAGCCATGCATCCCACTTCATAGAGGGCAGTCTGCTATTTGAAGGTGTCTTCTGTGAAAAGGAATGTTTAGTCCAAGCCTGGCTTAAAGCCAAAGAATCAGAAGAAGAGAGAGGAGCTATGGCCTTAACGTTGCCCATCAGGAGTTAGTACCTGAATTGCACACTGAATAGGCACATGGATCACCTAATTACAGTCTTCTCCATGATAATGAAATGTATTGTATTAAAATAAGAGTAATTACTTCTAAATGTAACAAACTAAAGATGTAAATACAGTATTTGCTTCTCTTCATTACATTCCAAATGCCTACTGAGGTGGTCAATTCATTCTACTTAATGGTTATGGTAATCCTGGTAAGTGGATTATCCTGGATGTACTGATGAAGCCTTAATACTGTATCTAGATTGGCCTAGCTAGTTTAAAACTCCTGGTGCTTTACAGCCATTCATCCTCCGTTAATCTATTTGTTTCCTAAAGATTTTGTCATGAAATCACAGATTTTGTCATGAAACCTGCCCAAGGTGTTAGAGCTTGGAAAAGTTACTCTTTGGGACCACACTTCAGGGAGAATCACCCAGCCAACCCAGCCTTGGGATTCTGGGCTTTGTAGTCCAAAACAGGACCACTGAGAGATGGCCCAGGGCAAGAGACATGAGCAATGGCCCTTCCCTAAATTTAACAACAAGTATTAGAGCCATATAGCCAGTGTGGGGTCGTGGTTTGAGCACTGGACTTCAACTATGGAGACTCTAGAGACCAGGGTTCAGTTCCCAGCTCTGCAATAGAAACTCACTGAGTAACTTTGGGTGGCCCAAGAAAACCTTGTGATAGGGTTGTCATAATTTGGAAACAACTTAAAGCTACACAATAACAATTAAAACTACTCCCAGGTGTGTTGAATTCCCAAATGTAATGTATTATTTTCTCACTCTCCAGGCTCTCAGAGGCCTAGGCCCCAGAGAGTTTCCCCACTCTCCTCAGCTCTGGCTCAAATAAGTAACTTTCCTGATTTCTGATAGTTATAAAGGCCTCTAGAATATGAAAAAAATGCATTTTCCCCCTTTCTGTTGCAGTTTTGTATCCATGTTTTAAGAGAAAAACCAAGTTAAGAGCAAATCCTGGGCAAAAATACAAATTAATTTGAGCTTTGGTAATATCCTTTGAACCATCCAAACTGCCAAGTAAAAAAAAGGACCAGCTAATTAGAAGACGACAACAGACAGCACAAAGCCAGTGGAAGAAAAAGTAGGACTCAGCAAGGGAGCAATGCCAGTCTAATCCATTAACAGCCTGCTGTAATAATTATTTTTTGAACTGGCACTAAACTGGAATAAACATAAAGATATTATTAAACTTTTAATCCCTCGCAAAGGGAACCTCATTTTGCCTAACAGCAAGTAGTGAGCAGAGAAATGCCACTTCAATTAACACCACTGTAAATTCTCATTTAACACTTGGTAGGAGAATTCCAGAGTATATTTAAAAAAATTATAAACCCTAAATGAGACAACTATCCATTCAGTACTTCCCATGCTATTATGCTATTAATACACCGATACCTATTAATCATGCTCTTAAAGAGGCATTGGTCAACACTATGAACAAGGAAGGCAGTCATTTCCCCCCTCTGACTTTGAAGGCATTGTTGGCTGCATTTTATTTGACATGAACAATTTGCTTCCTGTTGATTCCTGGGCCAAAGTTCAAAATGCCGGTTTTGACTTTGACCTGTACAGATCAAGTCTACATGACCCCGAACCTCACTTTCTCATGGAAAGTCTTCTTCTCATGTAGTTAACCATACATTCATTCTTTTCTTTTGATTCATTAAAATTATTTTGTCGGTGGGTTTTCTGCTCACCTAAAGCAATGCATAGTAAAACAAATAATAAATTAATTTAAAAAAAGATTAGGAACAATTTAAAAAGCCAATTATTAAAAACCAACTGTAAAAGCCAAAGGCCATACAAAATTGTACAATTATGACAACCCACTGGACACTCAAAAAAGATGGAGCCAACTTGACTTCTCTTGGGATGGAGATTCTTGTTATGAGGAAGGGGTTTTATGGTGCATGGGTTTCCCAGAATCCATTTTAAATTAAAAATTGGTATGATTTAGGAAGATTGTGTCCCCAAATAATGCCAAGATGCTCCAAATCATGACTATTTACAGCACTTTGCCATCGTCCACCCCCCAAACTCCTTAATCTTCCACAACCTAAATATTGCATCAAAAAATTGGCCCCAAACAGCAGCTGAAAGTGATGGGATGTTACTTTAGTGTGCTTGGAAGTGTGGGTACAACTCGTACAAGTCAAGAGATGAAAACTGGCCCCTGCCCCCATGTTGTTGCCAAATATGGGCATGTCCTCTTCTTATCCTAATGCTGTGGTATCAAATGTGGGGACCTCCACTTGTCCCACCACTGCCACCAAACATGGTGAACTCTACCAAAATTACCACAATCCTTGAACCACTGCTGCCACCACAGACACTATGCAGCTGAACTTGGCCACTCCAATAGCACTATTGTAATATTCCCAGAGGCACATGTGTATAGTAGAAGAATAATTTATTAAACAGAAGTTCAACATGCAGCTAAACATTGCTTGGTATACAGAAGCTTATGGTTACATAACTTCAAAGCTGTTATTCTTACTTAGAATCATGTTGGAAGAGATCACAAGGCCAGACCACAAGGACCATCTAGTCCAACCCCCTGCCCTGCAGAAATCACGATCAAAGCATCCCCGGCAGATGGCCATCCAGCCTCTGTTTAAAGACCTCCAAGGAAGGAGACTCCTCCACACTCCTAAGAGTGTGTTCCACTGTCGAATAGCCCTTACTGTCAGGAAGTTCCTCCTAATGCTGAGGTGGAATCTATGTTCCTGGAGCTTCCACCCACTGTTCCGTGTTCTATCTCTGGAGCAGCAGAAAACAAGCTAGCTCCATCCTCAAAGTGACACCCTTTCAAATACTGAAAGAGGGCTGTCATATCACCCCTTAATCATCTCTTCTCCAGGCTAAACAAATCCAGCTCCCTAAGTCTTTCCTCATAAGGCATGGTTTCCAGACCCTTCACCATTTTGGTTGCCCTCTTCTGGACAAATCCATATCTCACTAACTCTTCCCCAATCTCTTCATAATCCCACCTGAACCTAACTAAGGCTACTTCCACATAGAATTTTTTTTAAAAAAAAACAACCCTGTGCTTTGTGGTTTTATTTTGGACTTCAGCATGATTTTTACTTCATCTTGACATTTCCTGGGAGCTCCTGGCATTGCCAATGACTTTTCATTCCCACTACCCATGTCAGTTTTATTTATTTATTTTTAAACGTTTTTTCCTAAATTAAATCTACAGTGTATATATGAGGAGGGAGTGGCATTGTGGAGTGTGTGAGCTCACTGCATGCGTAAGCAAGTGAATGATAGGGGTGGGAGAGCATCGTAGGGGTGGAAGAGGGAATGTACATGGTCCATTCACTGAAGTGAAAACAAAGATAACACAATGCTGGACTGGTGGAGGGGTGTTAGGGGTAGCATGATCTAATCCCTCACCACTGACCTCATGGCTGAACATTCTCATAAATGTTTATTTTTTTTTATTTTTTTCTTTCTCCATTGTGTGTGTTTGTGTGTGTATATGTATATTTAAAATTCCCTCATTCATTCACTGGAGTAGCAAAGGGGGAAAGGGATTGGATGGGAAAGCATCCAGTGAGTGGATTCAACAGATTGACAGGCAAACAGTAAGAGCTATTGGCTGATGGGTTGATGCAGGCTGGGAAGGGGGAGAAATAAGTTTGCTGCAGAAAATGTATCTATGAGTGTGTGACCTCAACAGGGTCTCTGCAGGGTCACTGCAGAACAGAAAAATTCAAGGTGAGGCTGATTTTTCCCCATCAGTGCAAATGTGCACCTTCACAGTCTTTGCAGATTAGAAGGACAGAAGCAACAGCTTCTAGATTCATGGTTCAAATATACTGTATGGTGTGCAGCCAGAACATTTTTATAGACATTAGAAACAATTCCCATGTACCTAGAGAGAGTCCGTCTCCCAAGACTTGCCACATACTCTTCTCAAGAGAATATGCTACAACCTCTTCTTGTTAAATTGACAAGTGTTTCTTCTCTCTCAGATGGACCGTAGATGTTTTGTTCCAAACAGTTGGAATATCTATGAAGGTTCCATAACAGTCCTACCCCTTAGCCAGTCAACATCAGATGCATCTGCAACAAATAAAATTAAATGTACATGCCACATCTGCTAAGTATGGAAAAGTTAATTTCTCGGATGAGATAAGCCATGCTCATAGTTTAGGATAACAGGATGTGTATGTTCTTCTCAAGATAACTTTGGATAACCAAAGGCTAATTCTTCGGGATATGTAGCATGACGGTATATTCTGCAATAGTCTTATCTCTTTTCTGGTGCATACTGCAGCTCTGCTACTTCACTTTCCAGATGCTAATTGTATGTCCTGTCTTATAGTCTGGATCAGCTCATTAAAAGCAGCATTACTTCATTTTGGCCATTTAAAAATATTCCCTCCGGCTGTATTTTTTTTTAAAAAAAAACCCAAACCCACAGACACGCATGTTGCTACAATTATAATTTATACAATGTCACTATTATTATTTGTTTAACAATTATGTTAACTTGATAGCATGGTTTCCTATGGTTTAGTGTATAGCCCAGCACTGTCATTTTAGCAATAATATTAAATCAGGTCTCTTCCCACCCCCTTTTGCTGTTTGTTCTTCTCTTTAATTATATTCATATAAACTACTTTGAAGTTAATTAGACTTTAGGGATATGTAAAAGAGAACCCTATTGATTCACTCTTAATATCTTATCTTTGGAATCTTTATTTCCTGCATGCAAAATGTACTGACTGAGCTACACTAACATGTTGTGATGGATATAATAATAGGTTTAGCATGGTATAGAGGTTCATCCTGTTGATGCAAAGTGTGTTGTGATTGGTGGCAAATATTTAGTATGTAAGAGTTGTCATTTAACAATTATATTTCAAAAGGAGATTTCATCAGCCTGGTCATTAAGCTGTTGGTATCATGGAACAAACGTATGAGCTATTTTGATATCATTTTTTCACTGGTACCTGCACAAAACACATGAGTGTAGCTACACATCAGTATTCAGCTTTGTTAAGCCTCAGGAAGATATGAGTCTAGGATACATGGGTTTGGGGATTTAATGTTCTTGATCATTGGCTCTTAGCCCAGTGACCAAGAATGAAGACAAGAATGAAGTCAGAAAGAGTCAACAGTCATGTTTTAGAGCAAGGACTTTATCGCACAAGGCTGCCAAAGCGGAATTACAGCAGGATAGTAGTATCTGTGATCATACCTTATCAAACAATGCTGTGTCTGTCCTGTAGCTGTTGCTGCTTTCCACTCCTTTTCATTGACAGGCAAAACTTACAAATCATAGTATCATAGAATCATAGAGTTGGAAGAGACCACAATGGTCATCCAATCCAACCTCATTCTGCCATGCAGGAACTCTCAATCAAATCATCCCCAACAGATGGCTATCAAGCCTCTGTTTAAAGATCTCCAGGAAAGGAGACTCCACTACACTCCAAGGGAGTGTGTTCCACTGTCAAACAGCCCTTACTGGCAGGAAGTTCCTCCTAATGTTGAGGTGGAATCTCTTATTCTGTAGCTTGCATCCATTGTTCCGGGTCCCGTTCTCTGGAGTAGGAGAAAACAAGCTTGCTCCCTCCTCAATATGACATCCCTTCAAATATTTAAACAGAGCTATCATATCACCTCTTAACCTTTTCTTCTCCAGGCTAAACATCCCCAGCTTCCTAAGTCGTTCCTCATAGGGCATGGTTTCCAGGCCCTTCACCATTTTAGTCATCCTCCTTTGGACATGCTTCAGTTTCTCAACATCCTTTTTGAATTGTCTCACAAACTGCACTGCTTTTGCACTATTGATTCATATGTGATGTTCTTTTCACTGAAGTTCTGATATGTAGGCAGTGCAAGAGGGCATGATTATATTTCTCTCCTCCCTCCTCCTTACTCTTCTCAAGCAGGATGCTTTTCTTTTCTTTCTTTTCCAATTTCTTTTCTTTTCCTTAATCAATTGCTGTGACTGCACAGTTAAAAAACAAACAAACCCAAAACAGATTGAAAGGCAAGCAGGAAGGTAGGTTTATTAAGGCTGGCACACAGAAGATAAAGACCAGGACTATTACAGCACCATGGCACTTTTGAAGAGCTGTGTGAAAATTACTGATATATTTGTGCTTACACTAACATAATTGTGGTGTCTTAGCAGCCTGGTGTGATAAAGTCCTAAGAAAACAAAATGGAGGCACATGCAACAGACCTGGTGGAAAGACTTCACTGCCTACTCTTCCCCATGGACCTGCCCCAAAGAGTTTAGTTATGAAGAGAGTGGCTGCAAGAGAAAGGAAAGGATGCTCACCAATCAGACAAGTCCCTTCCATAAACGACACTCTGTTTACAAAAGGTAATATCCAGGGGTTTCCCTGTTTCCTCATACCATATTACTAGATTTTACAGTGTTGCCTGACCCTTTATGCAGCATTTTAAGGAGGATGAAGGACCTGCTCTAAGAACAGTGAGGGTAGGAAAATCTGCTTTCACCAGCCCCCTTGCACATATTTAAATTTGGATTTGGCCAAAGGATCAGAGTGGACAGAAGCAGATAACATTTTTTGAAAGCACACAAAGGGCAAGCTTGCCATCAGAAGCAGGAGACAGAGAGTGCCTAGAGGCCAGTCACTCAGAGTGAGAATGAAGCTCTGAGACCAAGGCTTTATAGGTTTTGGTGAATTAGGGTTGTGCCTTGGAGAAGTCAGCTGGCAGTGCTGGTGCAGGCTGCTACAGAAGCTAACACCCTTGAGCTTGAGCCCTTAGTCTGTCAAACATAAAGGAACGGGTAGGCAAGGTGATAAAGCCTTCTTGGAGTATAGTTGTTTGAATTCCCCAGGGGATTAGCAGGGACATAGCCAGGATTTTGGGAAGGGGGGGTCCAGACTAAGTGCCACCATTATATTGGGGCTTGGGTGCGGCGGTGCAGCAGCACACACCATTCATTTTACCTAACGGAAGGGGAGGGTCCGGACCCCAAACCCCTCGTTGACTACATCCCTGGGATTAGTCTGGAAGTCTGGAAGAAATACTTTTAAAAAATCACTTTCCCAAGCTCTGGTGCTGGGTGCCCAAAGGGCCACATGACATCTTACAAAATAAGTTGCGGGACCTACAATTGGCACAACAGCTAAGCTGCTGTTAGCTTCTGATTTATCCTCCTCCCTAAATTGGCTACATTAGATTGATTAGTATGCCAGTTTATTTCAGAGTCTAAAAATATCTATTCACCTTGTTGTAGTATCAATGGAAAAATGCAAGCACATCCTAATCCTCCTTGTCTAGCAACTGCATAATTTCAATGTGACAAACTGTAAATTGTGTATAACCTCACACTGTACCAGAAAAAATGTACCATTTCCCAAATGTTCTTAGAAATAATGTATAATCTGATAGGGATTCAAGTTTCAGTGCAGGTTGGAAATCCCCAATATAGTCATCCTTTACTGATCTGCATATCCTGAATAGAACAATAGTTCATAAAGGAGTCTGAATAATTTTGTTTATTGTAGGCAAACATTTATTAACTTCTCCATAACAGGCAAAGACTACATCATTGTTCTGATGTACAGGAGACTGGGCCACATCATCAATGCTTATTGAAAAGTCCCAGATTTTGTCCCTGTTCTTTCCAATTTTATACTAAGTTAAAATAAACAGACCTGGAATAAAAAGTCTCTGATCATATTGGAAGCTGACAAAAAATATACAGTGGACCCTTGTTATACGCTGGGGTTTCATTCTAAGATCCCCCATGGATAACAAACTCCTTGGATGCTCAAGTCCCATTAAATATAATGACATAGCAAAATGGTGTCCCTTATAAAAAATGGAAAATCAAGGTTTGATATTTGAAATTTATACTTTTTTGAACATTTACAAACCATGGATGCTTGAGTCTGTGTAAAAATCTGTGCATAAGAAGGGCCAACTCTACTGAGATAAACAAAACATGTATGGATCTCCAAAATAAAATTGGAAAGTACAGGAGAAAATTCTGGGGCCTTCTGGTCTTTTTAATTGGTCTGGATGTGCCCTTTAGCTGTTCAAATGGTGGGATTTTTCGAGTTTTATCACTTGCAAGAAAAAGGATAATGTTCTTGGGCATAGAATTCAGGAGTCCAAAAATATTTAATAGAGTCAACATGAGTGTAGGTATAAAAATGTGCCATTGTATCTGAAATGTGCCACAAGACACTCATGTATTCATTTTGGGTTGTTTAAATATGAAATCTGCAAGAGGAACACAGATCTTATTTTTCTCAGTGCAGTAAGAAAAGTGGTTATGCCAACTTTTGACTGATCTCAGTCAAACAAGAGCCATGAGTTGTGGTCCTCTTTAATTTGGTCTGAATGATCTGGGAATGTTCAGGGACCACAGATAAATAACGAGTGAAGACATGGATGACAAAGTGTTCAAGAATGGGTCAGTAATTAAGTGTGAAATACGAATATATTCATTCAGGCACTATTTGCATCTCTAGTCTCAACAGCAAACATTTGCATTGGAGGGGAAACCATGAGTGAGACCTCAAGGAATATTCTTTTCATTCATTAGTCCTGTTGCTGAATAAACTAATTAGAGCTTTAAAAGAGAGAAGGGGGAGAGGGAGAGAACCCTCTGGCTTCCACCCACAGGTCCCCTGAAGTGTCAACATTTTGGATTTATTTATGAACTTCAAAACTTAAGGTGTGACATGGAGTGTCTCAAAGCAGCAGACAGCTGGCATTTTGCCTATTTACTCCCTTCTCACCCTTTCATGTGGGGAGGAGATTATGTTTTTGTTGCTGTTTGTACTCTGTACCTGAAGGGTGACACTTTAAGAGGGAAAATGTGGCTTCTGTATACCCCATTTTGGCAGCCTTCCAAACCACATGTAAGCAGAGTGTCTGTCTGTAGCCTCTCTTCTAAAGCCTGTTCCTTGGGGATATAGAAATTAATATATCAAATCAGTGGTCCACCATCTATCGCCATGTCCTGGGTCTATGAGGAATTTTTGTAAAAAGAGGGGGGGGAACCAGCACCCTCCCTGTAGCTGCTCACCAATAAAAGAATGTGTGTTTAAATTTAAGCTTCTCCCGCTGACTTCTCTGCATGTGCGTTGGCTCAGCAAAAGTGATGGATTTGGCTAAAGCCAAGTGAATACCCTCAAATCATTGGGCAATCTGACCCAGCACTGTTTATTCTCATTTGGAATGGCTCTTCAGAACTTCAGGAAGGAATCTTTCTCAACTCTAGGGAGGTCTCAAAAACTAGAAATGGTAATTTCTATATGTAAAACATGTGCTCTACACTAAGCTATTATGGTGATTGGGGAATAGAAATGTCCAGGGTTTTTTTAAACAGATATTCCAGCTACCCTTACTCTGGAAAAAGAAACATAGGGGGCAAGACAGGTTTAAGGCATAGGAGCAAGAGCAGTTCGAGGACATTTACAAGGATGTGATAAAGTGTTACCTGCCCATAGAAGAAAGTAAAAATGAGGATTTTCTGACAAAAGTAGGAGGTGGTTTAATGTGGCTTGGGCAATTTATTCTGAAATTGAGTTCTAATGTGCATGCAGTACCTATAATTTAATTGCTTAACAAACTTTTAATGGCCTAAATTATCTTTTATCCCTAAATTCCTTTCTAGCCATTTTAGAGAAAACCCACTAAAGTAATTAGATGTATCTACATTTGAGTCACTATTCAACAATTGATTGCATGGGTCCACTCTAGTATGGATAAACCAAAAGAATGCCAGTCAATGTGCCTAATGCACATAGTTTGTCTCCCATTTCCAACTGCAGATCCCCCCACCAAGCAAAACATTTTGTGTCCAATTACACACTTGACTTACCTTGGTGAAAACAAACAAATAAACCCAGTTTATCTTGCCTAAAATGTGCCTCCTTTGCATTTCATAGCTTTCTATTCTTACTATTGTTGAATAATCAGATACAGTATTATTAAATCTGATTATCAGAATTATACCTCAACAAAAAGGCAATCCCCTCAATAAGCATCCTCATGTGTCTTAATATTCTGCTTAATATTTATTTAATATTGCTACTGAGTGAAAGTGCACTATTCCACTTCCATCATCCTTTGGTCTAACACACAGAGGTGAGTAAGTAGATACAGTTGCTTCCAACCCATCTAGTCCACCCACCTCTGCCCCCTTACATTTATGCACAAGGATGAACTGTTCAAAGGCCATCTACAGTCATATCAGTGTGTAGAGGAAAATGAAAACTTCCTGATGCTTTTCCCTTCGGTAACAGACAGAACCCTTTTTTATGCTTTCATGTAGAATCATGGGTTTAAACCCCTCCTTCAATGTCCCCATTCTTACTGAAGATCTTTGTGCTGAATAATGTAAGAGAGGTTCTAAATACAAGCAGTTGAACATGCTTGGAAACTTGCCTTTTAAACATCTGGCTGAAATTCAAAGGAAATTTTTATTCCAAGATACCCAATTTGACCTCCCCTCACGAAGGACTATGTGGAAGATCGAGAGTTCAAAATGAAAAGGGTTGACAGTGGTTAAATGCCTGTACTGCAGCCATTCACTCAAAACCACAAGGTTGCGAGTTCAAGACCAGCAAAAGGGCCCAAGCTCAACTCAGGCTTGCATCCTTCCGAGGTCGCTAAAATGAGTACCCAGACTGTTGGAGGCAAATTAGCTTACTTGCTAATTAGCTTACTTGCTGTTCACCGCTATGATCTTTGGAATAGCGGTATATAAATAAAACAAATTATTATTATTATTATTATTATTATTATTATTATTAAAATATGGGTTCAGGAGATTTTAATAAAGATGAGAGAAGAGTTACAGACAGAAGGATGGGCATGCCAGTGGTGCTTCTTCTTGTTGTTGTTAAGTGCCCTTGAGTCATCTCTGATTCATGGCAACCCTGCGGATAAGACATTTCCAAGACCTCCTATCCTCCACTGCTCTGCTCAAGTCTTGTAGATTCATGCCTGTGTTCTCCCTAATTAAGTCTATCCATCTGCCATGTAGTCTTCCTCTCTTTCTACTGTTCTCCTAGCATTATTGTCTATTCTAATAAATCATGCCTTCTCATGATGTGGCCAAAGTATGGCAGCCTCAGTTTCATCATTTTGGCTTCCAGGGAGATTTCAGGCTTAATCTGTTCAAGGGCCCATTTGTTTGACTTTTTGGCTATCTACGATATCCTCAGCACCCTTCTCCAGCACCAAATCTCAAATGAATTGATTTTCTTCTTATCTGTTTTCTTCACTGTCCAGCTCTCACATCCGTACATGGTGATGGGGAATACCATGGTCGGATAATTCTAACAGTTGTGTTCAGTAGTATGTCTTTACTCTTTATGATCTTGTTTAGTTCCTTTATAGCTGCCCTTCCCATTTCCAATCTTCTGACTTCATGACTGCAGTCTCCACTCTGATTAATTTTTGATCCAAGGTAGGAGGACTCTTTAAGTATTTCAATTTCCCCTTAGTCTAGGTTGCACTGAAGTAATTCCTTCTTGTATAATCAACTAAAAGAAAGGTTTAGAATGGACATGAAAATTGAAGGTATTGAATCGAATAAGAATGGATTAAAAATCTTAATATTTGAAGGCTTTAATAATAAAACAGTGAAACTATATAAACTATTATTAAAAATGAACATAAAACAGGAAATGGTAAAAGCTACCATTTGGGCTCTGATCATGTGGGCTCAGAATATTGGACAATCGATAAAGATAGAACACTGGGGGGAAATCATGGGGAAAAAATCTAAAATTTGCACTTTGCTATGATTTAAAAGAAAATTATTACAAAATGTTCTTTAAATGGGCTTGACACCTGAGATAAAATGTATAAGATGGGGAGGGGAGATGTTATAAAGTATAAAGGAAAAAAATCTAACATCTTTTTCTCCCCACATGTGGTGGCTGTGTCCTAAAGAAAGACCTTTTGGGCAAAAATTCACTCAGTGATAACTAAGATTTTGGGTGTTAATTTCCCAGTGACACCAGAGATGTATTTATTGAATATGTTACATAAGTTAGATACAAACACTGAAAAGAAATATGGAAAAAGAAATACAGTAGAGTCTCGATTATCCAACCTTCGATTATCCAACATTCCGGATTATCCAACGTCGCTGCTCAGTGATTTCTTTACATTTTCAGAGGACTGAACTGTTTATACAGTACATATTGTACATCATAATGTTGATCAGTGATTTCTTTACATTTTTAGAGGACTGTTTATACATTACAATGTTATTCCTATAATGTTACTGCAATGTTACTTTTACTGTTACTGCAATAAAACTTCAATACGTTTGCAATTCATAGTGATTTCAAGGCTTTTCTTGGACCCTCCGGATTATCCAACAATTTCGGCTATCCAACTATCAGCCCGCCCGTTTATGTCGGATAATTGAGACTCTACTGTACATAGTCACTGCAGCCAGACATATCTATGCCAAGAATTGGAAAAAAGGAGAAACACTGAAAGCTGAAGATTGTTTCTTCTAGTTATACGGTACAATAGAATTACATAAGTTAACTTTTGATAAAAGAGAAAAACTTGACTAAGCATGAAAAACAATGGCAAGACATGATTTCATGTTGGCATGAAAGATGGGGACAAGTTTTCGTGCTAGGACTTGTAGAATTTAAAGATAAGATCAAACATAATACGGTTTTCATAATATATAATGTGTTATTATAAATTCTGGGTGATTATAGTGAATACAATTCAGTTTTATTGTAAGAAATCCACTTTACATGGGGCAGCAACTCTGTTATAGGATATATGTGTGCAGAGAAACTAAGGTGTGTTACAGACCGCCCCTTTGGGGCGGCGTATAGGCGCTCCTTTCCCCGCCAGATCAGGGCCTCAGCTGCCAGAAAAGCAGCCTCTGGGGCCCCGATCCGCCACTTTCCAGGCCGCGGGGAAGTGGCAAAAGGCTGCTTCCCTGCGGCCTGGAAAGGGGTGTCCTTGGGGCATCATACCCCAAGGACACCTGACGGCGGTGGGGACAAGCAGAAAGAGGCTGCCCGGAAGGATCCCGGAAGGAGCTCAGTTTCAGAGCCCCTTCTGGCGCCGCGGAAAGGGTGCTCTATGCGCCCTGGTGCGACGCCAGTACGTCACAACCGCACCGCCTCATTTGGAGGTGGCGCGGTGGTGATGTAGCAATGGTGGGCCCTGTGTGGAACGGGGTGCCGCCATTTTGTACGGGCTCGATCCATACTAGGGTTAGGGGTGTCCGTAAGGGACGCCCCTTTCTAACCCTAGTACGGACCCAGTCCGTACTATACGCCCGTCTGTAACGGGCCCAAGTTTTTAAAAGGTTTATTCAAAGAAAGAAGAATTGCATCTATTAAAAATCAAATTTTGGTGGGGATAGAAATCATCCATATGTTTTATAATGAATGTGGTGTTTTTGATTTTAGTATTATGCTTTTTGTTTGGTCTTATTTGGTCAAGCTTTATTTTCAGTTTGTTTGTGGTTATTTTGATATGCATTTATTATTCAAAATATAATTAAAATAAATGAAAGGAAGAAGCCTTCCTATAATTGAAAACACCAATAAGTTTCCCTATCATGGAGGGCCTTTCAAGTGCAATCAGCTGAATGCACTTAGAATCTCCTTTCATGTTAAAGAATGTTGATAGTGAAAGTGGTAGGGAAACAGAATGCACAAGGACATTGGTGGTGCAGTATGTAAAGTCCCATGCCTCCTACAAACTAAACCTTTTAATGTCTTTGGCCCGTTCCGCACGGGCATAAAGTACATTCCCAGGATGTACTAGGGTTAGGAAAGGGTGTGCTTTATGCACAACCCTAACCCTAGTACGTCCTGGGGACGTACAAAATGGTGATGCCCGTTCTACATGGGTGCTGCCATCTTGACGTCGCGGACGCATAGTGTCTGCATGTCCCGCAACAGAAGTGACGTCGTGGGTGTGCCATTGGCCACTTGCAGCACCACTTCCGGGGCCAAAAAGAAGCCACTTTTTGCAGCTTCTTTTTGGTGCATCCGGGAACCACACGGTTTGACAGCTGCGGTTCCCGGACGCAGCAACTGGCAGCGCCGGCAGAGCACCCGTTTTGGGCACTCTGTAACGCACCTTTGGGACCCTTTTACACTATACAGTTATAGCACTATGATTGCTCTATACTAGCATGGCTACATCCTATAGAAAACTCTCCCTAAACTACAAATTCCAGGATACTTTAGCATACTCTCCAACTATGGACTTTATCACACAGGGATGGGTGGACTTATCCCATCCAGAAAGCAAGAGTGAAAGTGATCACGTGAAGGGCTTTCTCACAACATCACGCTGATCCTGTCATGTCCCATCAGTGGAGTGGAATTGCATTAATGGGATGTTCCAATAATACCAAATGATGTGAAATTAGGAGGCAATTCCACTTCATTCATGGGACAGTTCCCCTACACTCACGGGTATACTGATAAAGCCTTTTGCACAATCACTTTCATTCACACTTTCTGGACAGGATAATGTCTGGATAAGTGCAATTTAGTGTTAAAGTACTTTCCGCAATCTTGTGTGAGAAGCATGGGATAGGGATGGAATATTTGGATATTATTTTATTCTTTTGTTTGTGGTGTGTATGTATGCTTTGTAAAAATATTGCTAGCCATGCTGTCCAGGGAAGGGAAGACAGAAACAGGAGGGGAAGCACAAATATGTCTGCCCTATTCAGTATCCTCCAGTCTCCAAGTCCTTCTAAATACAGTATCTAGGGCAACTTTGTTCTCTACGCATAACTTTCCTTGCTCAGTCTTGCCAGCTGTGCTCACAGCTTAAGTGTGTGGAGGGTTGCCATGAGCTAAACTAGGGAGCATTTTAAGACAAGCATATATACAGTGAATGGAGACTTCTTTAACTTTAGCAGAGTCCTTTGTGATTTCCTTCCCCCTGCCCTGTTGAAATGAATGCATCCATTCATTGCAATAAAAAGTGTAGAGAAGGGAGGTTATTAATTTCAAAATCTCATACAAAACAAATATCCATTGAATACTTGTTCTTTTTGGTCTATTCATTTCCTGAATGCTCATGGCATATACCCTCAGGAAAGAGACAAAGTCAGACCACACTACTATTCCAAGCAGGCTACCAGGAAAAAAAGAAAAGAAAAGAAGGCATTAATCAGCAACATAGCCCTTTAACAAGACAGGCCAACATTGTCTCTTGTGTTTAACACCACAGGCTTCTCTGAAGAAGGGTTTTAAAAAATACAACAAAACAACCCTGGTTTTTTTTTAAAGCGGTTTAAGAAATATTGAAGTATATACTGCTTTAACTGCTTCTGAATGAGATAACGTGTAGGAAAGACAGTGCCTTTTCTTTTCCTTGTCCAGCATGTTATAGACCTCACATAAATGTATTCTTTCCAGGAGCATTAATATTTCTGGCTCAGGGCCTGAACAGACAGGTCAAAATAAAGCTGCTTTAGGTCACTTCACAGGTATGCTGTCTAAATGATGCATGCGTCCTAAGAGGCTAGAAGCCACGCCAAAGCCATGCTCCAATCCTAAGGACTGGAGTGCAGCTTTGGCACAGCTTCTGGCTTCATAAGATGCATGTGTCGTTGAAATAGCATACCTCCAAAGTGACCCAAAGCAGCTTTATTTTGGCCTGTCGGTTCAGGCCCTCAGTTACAGTTGCTATAAGTAGCTACAACAAATACCCTTAAAACAATAGCACTTGTTTCACTTCGTTGTTGATGAATAAACCACGAGTAAACTTTTACACTTTCCTAACAATCTGAGAGTCAAACTAGAGAGCTTCCAATTCCCTGTGACTAACTTTGTTTTCCTTCAGAGAATGGGTTTCCTCAGAGATGATTTTCCTCAGCAATCAGAATTGCAAATCAAGCCTGTGTTTATCTTCTAGTGTCCAGTCACACAAAAAAGAAGCTAAATCTAAAATACATGTGGGAAGATTACCAGGCTAGGCAATATAATCTATATATCCCTGTCAGTCTTAACAAAAGCAAGACAGTTGACCAAGTGAGATTTACCTACATGCTTCCTCACTATTCACCAGTAGATTCAGAGGGCCAACAGGAGTCAAAGTTTGTTTTTCAGGGACAGTTACAACTGAATATCAGTTAATAAATTAATTCCCTTATTAATTGTAACTAACATGAGGATTTTAAAGAGATTTCTGGATTTCTTTTAATTTATTGATTTAAGTATTATTATTTATTATTATTACTTGAGATAGCCCAGTGGCAGCCACACGACAAGCACTTTCAACTCTCTGGTTTTTAATGGACTAGAGGCATGGAGTTGGCTGGCCAGGAAATACTCTGACACTTGGGAAATTCCTCCCATATTTCAGGAAGAAAAAGCCTACAGACTTGTGGTAATTAACTGCTTCACACATCACTCCATTGCATCTCAGCTTCATTCTCCCACTATTTAAACAAATCTATTTTAACTACTGCTGGGTGAGGGAAGAAATTCAACAGTCAACTTAATCGATTCCCCACTTTAGTTTTACAATTGCTGCTTTAAAGCCAACTCCCTACTGTCCCATTACTGCTTCAACTCATTGCCTCCTTTTAAACACCATTGGTTTTTAGCTACTTACAGTAGTGGGTTTTCTTTTCTCATGGGGGTTGACAGGATTGCTGACAATTTGCAAAGTTTGACATCATAGCAATCTTGTTGCAGTTATAGGTTCAGTCTCTCTTACTGAGAATTAAAACACCAAAATCCAAAACTTTTTCATGGGTGGCTGAGATAATGACACCTTTGATTTCTGAGGTTTCAATATGCACAAACTTTGTTTCATGCACAAAATTATTAGAACTATTACAGTGCGCCCGCGCCATACGTGGACATGAGTTCATGTGGATGGCAAACCCTAATATAGTAAATGGGGCGTGCACCACACGCCATGCGCGCCGGCAGCGCACCCTGGCAGCGAACCCCATTCAAATAAATGGGGCTTAATTATTCATGGAATTTGCTTTATGTGGGGGGGAGGGATCCCCGCGTAAGGCAAGGGCCCACTGTATATATAAAATTACCTTTACATTATGGTATAGGGTGTATTTGTAACATGAATAAATTTAGACGAGTCCAGTCCCCAAGACACCTCATTAAGTACAGTGCGCCCTCACCTTACACAGGGCATCCGTTCTGGACCACCACCACCCCCACATAAGGCAAATCCCGCATGTTATCAAGCCCCATTTATTTGAATGGGGTGCACCCCTACAGCATTCACCCCATTCACCATATTAGGGCTCACCATCCGCGTGACCTCAAGTCTGCATATGGCGAGCCTGCGTACGGCACGGGAGCGCTGTACATGAAAATACTTCAAACTCCAAAATCTGAAATCTAAAATTTGGTTCCAAGCATTCCAGATAAGGGAGACTCAACTTGTACTACCTTTTGGAATCTAACTTCACATATGCCCAGCTAGCATGGGTAGAAAACCATGCTGGCTGGGGGACTCTGGTATTTGCAGCCTAAAAAAGTAAGCCAAAGTCAGATGTTTCAATGTGTGTGCATGTGCATGGTGCATATTGTCCAGTCAGAAATAGAAAGGGGGACCTCGGTTATTATTTTAATGTTCTTACTGGTCCACTGAACTGTTTAATCTCTGAAACGCCTAGTGAAAGCTTCAATATGCTAGACTAACAGTCTCCAAATAAGTGCTGATCTTGGTCTCAGAAACCTATGAACAGTTTCATTATTTTCCCCAAGCAGCTATCCTATAAACACATCCCCATGATGAAATCTAAAATTAGTTCACAATTTTAATATTAATATACAGCCATTTTATGTGATTTTGCACTTGCTTGCCCATTCAAAAAGGCCATCTTCATGATGGTTTGGAAGCTATCAAGAGTTCTGACTGTGGATGAATCTACATCTCTTTGGGGCAAGGAAAGCACAGCATTTTATTTGGAATTGTTATTGTTCAGCCAAGCTATTTCTGTTGCTGGCAGAAGGGGAAAGCTTGGCTTTGCTCTTGCTCTGCTGTGTTGGATTTGTCATGCCTTAAATCTTTCTGCCTCATTGACTTTGAGAAATGCCTGGGCTCTGTTGATTATTGACTTAAGATCAGCTGTGCTGTATCTAATTTGCTCTAGTCTAGTCCTTGGTTTTGAGTCTGGCTGATTAGAATAGCTCCATTTTCTTTGGGCACTGATAAGCTCATTTGGGCTTCTGTGTCTTGATCTTTATTTGGATTTGTTAGTCCTGTACTCATTAAGTGTC
Organism: Sceloporus undulatus; assembly: GCF_019175285.1. Lineage (NCBI taxonomy): Eukaryota > Metazoa > Chordata > Lepidosauria > Squamata > Phrynosomatidae > Sceloporus > Sceloporus undulatus. The sequence continues at coordinate 166,504,187 of NC_056526.1, read as the reverse complement.
ACAAAGTCTATTCAAGCTTCAACTACAACACTTGGTTAAAAACAATCCTTGCAAAAATGTCTAACCAATCTCCAGTCAATAGGAAACCTGGATTCAAGCAAGGCATTTTCTCTGACAGATTATATTGCTTGGCATTAGCTCTTATTTCTAAGCTCACAATAGGAATCTGTTTTATATTGCCAAACTATATAGGCAAAATCAATAGTCTGGTTACTTTCTTTAAACACCCAGAGTCTTTCAGTGTTGCACAGAAATGAAACCTCTGTTATAATAATAATACTAAAAAAAACTATCAATGTAATCAATATAATCAGTTTATTACAATCCTGTTTTTCCTTGATAAAAGCCATGCTCAAAATGGTTTACATCAGCCTATGGAAAAATGCATAACTGAATGCAACTCCTCTCCAACATTTCACAGACGAAAACTAGGACATGTGTGGCCAGAGTGTGGTCAAAATGGCAAAAACTATTGGCCAAGGAGAACACACTAGCTAGGAGAGGCTGCAGCAGTTTGCTTTTGCACAAACTGACCAAGGAGGGAAAGAATCAGTTATCTCATCTCTGCATTGTGGAGTTAACTGAGTGCAAAGTACTTTTGCAGTTTGAACTAAGTTTGCAGCAATTCAAGTAAGCCAAGGGGGAAAAGAGAAAGTTGGCAAAGGAAACTGGGACATTTTAAAATCAGCTGAAAAGAGGGGTGACAGAAGATTAATTTGGATTGCCCCTGCTGAATTCAGATCGTTGCAGGCTACACAACAATATTTCTTGATAATTCAAGGTGAGATTTAAAGAGCTGTACAAATAAGTAAAATATCTCACAGTAATAATACATATTAAGATTAAACAACTCACTGACAATTCACCTGAATACACCCCTCTTGCTGAATATGGGATTTCATATTTTCATATTTGATATCTAGTGTCAGCCATGTTTTAAGAGGACATGATGACCTTGGGACACTAGGAAGTTTCACATGGGAAAGGTATGCTGGCCTGAAGACATGTGGGAGAGCTAGATAGCATTAAATAAAGGTTAAATGGGTTTGCTGTTTGCTTCATCCTTTCCCAGGCTTTTTGCATTTCCTCTCACAATAGGGGCAGAGTGAGCCCCATCACAAAGCAGTTGAAGACCATATTTACACCTCAGCCCAGGATGTGTCCTTAATCATCTTTCCTATCAACTATCTTGGGGTTGTGTCAATTTCTATCAGTGTTTTGTCACTCCAAAGTTAAAGTCTTCAGTCAATCCAGAATCCTATTGTCAATTCCATAAGAAAATCATCAGGTTTACACCTTGTGGGAATGTTAAGTACCCCGTGAGTGTGGAAAACAAGATATAAATATCTGCCCCACACTTAGAAGTTTATCGCACGGCCCCTAAATCAGGCCCAGTGTGTTCTAAACATGAACGCGTGCGGGCGCGCACGGAACGGGATGAGACCAAGAACCTCATTTTATCGCAGGCTGGAATGCTGCCTTTGCCGCCGGGCATTCCAGTTCTGTCCCCGTTCCGTTCCAGAGGGCGCCATTTCTGGGGACGTTCACGTTTAGAACACACTGGAACTGTTTTAGGGCCAGTGCGATAAACTCCAGATGTCCTGCAGACCAGAGCTTCATTCTCTGTATAGCTCTCAAACTTTGATCCACTCTTCATTTTCCATGGAACCCTGTCTTCAGGACTGGTAATTCTCAACCACTCTAACTCCCAATTTCTCTCTATCCAACCTTTCACACTTCATCTTTCTGTCAACCTTGTGAGGCTCTTACAGTTGCATTGGTTTTATGTGTTTGCTATTTTCTACACATAAAACAGCAGTCTTGAACAACAAAAATCTTACACAAAAACAGTCTTGTACAAAAAATAGCCACATGATTTTGTTGTCCATGATTGCTGTTTTCTGTGCAAGTTTTTTGTTGTGCAAGATATTTGTTGTCCAAAATTGCTGATGGTTTTTTTCTTGCACAATCAATACATACAGCTGGCTGGAAAGAGCATTTGTGCAAAACCACATTTCCCCCATAAAAAGCAAATGTATTTCTGCAAGGAATTACTTCTTGTAACAGTTTGGGATGTGTGAATACCAAGCGAATATTTGCACAGAAATACTTTGTTTTTTCCCCAAACAGTGAGGATTAAACTGTGAAAATTATTCATCCTCATTTACAAAGATGACCTAGTGAAATATTAACATCCCTACTGCAAATGGTTATTTTGAGGTATGGAAGAGCATTTACATGGCCCAAAATATGTGCATATTGCCTAGTACTAAAGGAATAATATATAACACAGTTCTAAGTTACACAGAAATCTTTAACATGTTTTGGTACAACAGAGGGAGCACTATAAATAAAACTCAGAGAAAAACAAGATCTAAGATCTTCTGAGTCTCATATCAGAGTGTCAGATCCTTAGTGTTTCATATCAGAAAAATGTAAAGGATGGTGATGAGAAGTACCTTGCAAGGAACTGTAAAGAAGCTATTTAAATCATATTTACTACAATGGGCCCTTGGCATCCACTTGAGTTTGTTCCAGGACCAGATTCCATGGATGTTGTAGTTCCATTAAATACAATGGAAAGTAAAATGCTGACCTTTATATAAAACTGCAAAATCAAGGTTTGCTTTTGGGAATTTATATATTTTAAAAATATTTTTAAGCCTTGGATGTTTGAAGATAAGGAATCTGTGGATATGGAGGGTTGACTGTACAAGTACTGTTAGAGGCTTATAGCCTCTTGTTTTAGGGCCTGTCATTTTATAGTGATAACATTCTTATTTATTAGAGTATTTATATCCCATCCTTCAGCCCTAAAGGTTATCAGAGCGGCTTTCATAGTTGTTTATCTGTAATTCCTAATTTGGACTCGTGAGCACTACCTAACAAATATTTATCTGAGATTTGATTTAATGCATATATTCAGTACAGTATTACCATGAAATATCCATGTGTAACAAGAAGCTTTCACTCTAGAACTGCAATCAAGTATCACAGATGGAGATGATCATGTGGAACTTAATCTGACTGAGATACTCCTACCTGTGAGACCCATGTGCTGGTATTCCAAGTAGTCGATGAGAAGACAGATTATTCTAGTGGGTGATTTCAGATCCAGTTTTCCTTTGTCAATGCCATCATTTCCTTAAGGGTATGAATGACTGGACAGGAATGGTTGTGGGGAGAACCAGAAATCACTTCTTAAAGAAGAAAAGGTCACTACTTTGCTTAAACATTAGCCAGAATGTGGTGGCTGCCTCAGGATTTTTGTTGTAACAGGAGGGCAGAAAATTTAAGTTAGTGAAGTTGTTGTTATCATTATTGTTAGTTTATTTCTAGATGTGGGGAAACTGCTTGAGGGATTTCTTCCCCTGTTTCAAAATGATATGCCTCAATTTGAATGCTGTGCATCTTGACTTGGGATAGAGGACAACATTTGCTACTCCATATCATGGAGCAAAATATCTTACTTTTCTATTCTGTAACTCAAGCTGTATCATTTTTAGTTTCTTCCCTTATAGCAAACCTTCACTTGTATGTACTTTTCTTTCTCTTCAAAGATTTATCACATTTGACCATCTTTACACTGATTTATCGTGCCAAAATATGTTTTGTTTTCTGTCTACCTTTCTGTGGTGGTTGTCTCTTCAGACACTCAATGTTTTTTATATGTCTCAGTGGGTGTCTCTTAATCTGTGACTTCATCGATCTTGTAACTCTCTGGGACTAGATTAACAACCCTGTCAATACCTCTTTGTCCCAGAAGATTAGATCAAACAACCAAAATGATCTTAACAATGTAAATTATAAAAAAAAATTTAAAAAAAATGTTTATTTCAAATGTTGGGGTTCAGGCTGGAATGTCTGAAGAAGACTATGAAAAACGATCATATCAGAAGTAAAAAATAAGTGAATAGACACAATTTTGACAAGCCGGCTCGTCAAAACTAACATAGATATTAGTGTTTCCATTTTCTTCTGTTGTTTCCTCTTGCTTATAAATAATGTTGAAGAGATTAGATAATATATAGCAATAAGCAGAGGGTAGTAAGCTACTTTTAGGTTTTCAACAAATAAATTGACATACTAAAGCTGTCCTTAACTTGGCAATGGCATGATGATGCCCTAGGATCCAGCTTGTTCTCAGACCAATAAACTGTAGTTTAGCTGCCTGAGACCATTTATCTGAACTGAGCACAATCCTACTTGGAGATTGTGTCTACTCAGAGATTAGTCAGAATTGGTTGGATGGTGCCTACTCCCAGGTAAACTGGAACCTAATTTGTCTAATCCTTTCTTAAACAGTAAGCGGGCAGATTCTAGTGTGTGTGTGAAATTACTGTACAGTAAGAAACCTTAAGCTTATGAATGTCTGGGAAATGAATTTTTGATCCCTTGGAAATCCATGAGCAAATGAAATGTTCCCAAGACTCTTTGTGTTTGTGTGTGTGCGTGCACACACAAGTGTAGTTCAGACTAATACTAAAATGCTGTGAGAACCAAAAAATCTCTGTGTATTTATTTTATTTATTTATTTCATTTTTATGCCATATTTCTCCCAGAAAGAGACTCAAGGCAGCTCACAAGATAATTTTTTTTTAAAATAATTGCAATATCAGCTGTCTTTTACTCTTACAGGATATGTGTGTGTGTGTGTGTGTGTGTGTGTGTGTGTGTGTGTGTGTGTGTGGAGGGTGACGGTAGACCAGTCAATATGATGGTGATAGTGATGGTAGTTTTCCTGAAGAAGCTGTTAGTTTCCATATAGTGGACTCACTGAGGTTTTTTAAAAAAAGCCAGATTGACTTCAAGCTCTGGTTTTTTCTTGTAAGGGGACAATTTGTGTTTCATTTTAAACTTCCCACCCATTAAATTTATACTTTCTCATATTGGCAAAGTAAAATAGGTGCTCCTCCTTTCATTGATATGAATGGACAGAAGAAGCTAAATGAGTGAACATGATTCATGAGTGGTGTGGCACAGCCTGCCAATGATCTACTGAAATATTATCAAATTATTTCCCTGTTACTGGGAAGGCATTTTCACAGCAAACAGAATAAAAGGAGGGGGGGGTCATTTTTATCACACTAGCAGATGTTAATATATTGAGGATTCCAAAATGTAGAATTGTCATAGATTCTAGGGCACTTGCACAGAATCACAGAGTTGGGACGAAACCATAAGGGCCACCCAGTCTAATCCCTTGCCATGCAGAAGTACATGCTTGTCACTTTCAGGGTGACTTTTAACTCTGAAGAAAAGGAATGAGCAAACTATTGCAGTGGTATTTTTCAAGCTTTCAGTCTGACTTTAAAACTGGACTATCTGAGTATGTTATCCACATGGACCTCCCAATTATACATATACAGTACAGCCTGAAGAGGCCACAAGTCAAGCCTTGTGGCTGTCATTCACATGTCCAAAAGTGATGCATGTGTGAAATTCATATATGAACTGGGGAAGAAGCTAGAACTAGCCTTTTACAATGACAACCCTACATCTCTTCTCTTCCAAATCTAAAGGACATGATGCAGAAAGAAAACAGATAGGAGAGGGAAGAGGAAAAGACTAATCTCAACAAGCCCATCATAAAGTTATAGTTCTTATTGGAGCCAGAATGGTTTAGCTGGCGTGGAACCAGTTGAAGTTCCCCAACTGAGTGGCTGTTGGCTAGGTGACAGGTGAGGCAAGACAAAGGACCTTTTTGCTTTCACACTACACAAGTATAGATTTACGATTCCACTTTAATTGCCATAGCAACATCCTATGCAATCCCGTGATTTGCATTCAGGGAATACCATTAAGAATTCTCAGACAGAATGCCCTTTGCCTGCCCAAATTATTAATCCCAGGATTCCACAGGTTGCAGCCATGACAATTAAAACATAATCTCCAACTGTCCTGATTTAGCAGGGACAGTCTCAATTGTCTCACCTTTTCAGCTGCTTTTAAAATGCCCTTGTTTCGCTCTCTTCCCTCTACTTTTCCCCTTTGTCTTTAAATGCTGCAAACTGAGTTCAAACTGCAAAAGTAGTTTGCACTCAAGTACCCCAGAGGGCTGAATCTTGCCCTTTCCAGTAAACTCAGGCAAAAATAAACTTCTTCCACATTAATGACCTTTGTAATTCTTCCACATTAATATGACCTTTGCCATGTTGACCACACTGATTTCCCAAATTGTGTTTGTGAAATGTTGGAGGATATGTTAAAGTGGAATCAAAGTCCTATAACTGTGTAGTATGAAAGGGCCACATTTCAATGTGACATCATTTCAATATAAGTTTCGCTACCTTTGTTTCACTTCATTTGTTGTTGCTCGTGATGATGCAGAAATTTGGGGGATTATGAAAATATACATATGTTCAAGTCCATTTTGCTGTTGCATACCTTCAAGTTGGTGACTCCAAAGTGAACCTATTGCATGCAGGGTTTTCTTGGCAAGATTTGATCAGGGAGATTTGCCTTTGTGTTCCTCTGACACCCAGAAAATGTGACCTGCCCAAGATTACCAGGTTCAAATGGGGATTTAAAGTCTGATTTCCAGTCATTTACAACACTCAAACTGATATACCATACTTATTCCTATATATTTCTTTTATTGATTGATGGGGATGTTGTATTCTTTTCCATCCTCCACCATCACCAAAGCCTCCCCCCCATCACCATTTAGCCACTGCAACCCTCTCTTGGACATTCAGTGGCTGTAAAGAGTGTGAGGGATCATAGTGTGTGACTATGGCTGAATTTACAATACAGAAATAATCCAGTTCAACACCAGTTTAACTGCCATGGCTCAGTGAAATGGAATTCTGGGATTTGTAATTTGTTGTGGCACCAGAGGTCTCTGACAAAGAAGGCTAAATAGTTCGATCAATACCAGGTGCTGTTGGCTATATTTCAAAGGAAGGGACTGGCAAAACCACCTCTGAGTATTGTTCTGAAAATCCTATGAAATGGGATCGCCATAAGTCAACAGGTGACTTGAAGGAACAAATACATGCACAAGTCAACACATAAATAAATACCATTGAATATTGCTTTGAGTGGGATTCATTCCATAATATGATTTCAACCTTTAGTTTTCTTTGGTTCAGACAGAATCCATAGTAATAAGAGAATCATTCTATTGCATACATACAGTTGGGGGGGTCTCTATATAAATCTTGAGTCTTATACCTTGCCTTACTGTGTGGTCCTAAGTAGCATATAACCTGCAAAAAAATGAGTTCTCTGCATACTACTTTGACAGTATAACTTGAGATGAAGTTGTGAAATACAGCAGGATGTTCATTTATTTATTCTTCATGGCACATGCCCTGTATTCAAAGGTAGTGCTTTTTGGTGGGGAAAAAAGTTATTTGGAACCCATGATAACTATTAAGTCAAGCCATGGCAATTAGTATTTTTAGGCCTTGGTGTTGATGCTCTTCTCCAGTGATAGCTCATTTAAAATGCTAACCCTGTAATTTATTAGCAATATTTAATACCTCAGTGACCATAAAACCTTAGCGTTTTATTGCCACAGATTAACATACCTTTGATGTTCTGCCCAGCATTACACAATCCAAAACAAATTACTTTCAGGAAGCTGAATATTATATAAATACAGGAAAGCAATAAATAATGCATAGGCAGAACACTTTTGTATGTGTGTGAAGGGGGGAGTGCGTTCTAACCTGCCACAGTCTTCATATGGCTTTGACTTCTGAAGCAGCAGCCCTTCCCATCCTCCAGGGAGACTTTTCACCTATGAGTGCACTTCACAGGATGGTTGATGTGGCGGCAGCTTGCTTTCCAAAATTCAGGTTTTGTCAACTGCCAAGGCCGGGTCTCCCCCCATCTCTACCGGAGGAAGGCTGAAGTTGCCTAGTCAAAGTGCCTTCAGTTACAGTCTTCTCTCACTAATAAGCCCCAGATGTATAAGAGACAGACACTTTCATTCATTTTTCAGGATGGGGTTTCTCCTGTTCTTCCCTCCACTCCAGCCCCTCAGCTTTTGGCAACAGCTTTCAAAGGAATTGGGAGGGAGGAACTTTATAAAGTAACAAATGCAACAAAATAGATTAGTTTCCTACCGGTGATCCATATTGAAAAATAACTGGTCTGCGACAAAACCAAAGAGCTTTGAATGTCCAAACTTAAAGCAACATAGCAGCCTTTGGGATTAAGGCCAGAACTTGGAAGATGCTACTTTTTTGGACTCCAGATCCCAGAATCCCTTAGTTGAAATCCAAAGAATAGCTTTTCCACACTCTGGATTTTTGCACTTGGTTGCTAATAAAATTCCCTCTTTTTTTTAATCTTTCAAGGCTCTTTCCTTTTTGCTCTGAATCAATGAAAAAAGGCAGTGCAGATTCCTGGTCTGCAGTCCAGTCTTATGTATATACTGTATACTCTGAAAAAAAAAGTGTGTCTAAGAGGACTGCTGCTTAATTATATAGTTGTTGCCATTTGCAACTTTATTTTCTGTGAATACCTCTGGTAGATTTCACTTTCAGAGATGCTTCTTTTTTCTTATTATTTCACAGTCTCCCAGCTGTCTTCAGTCCTACTGCTCTGCAGCAGAGTTTTCTGGAAAAGGTTAAATAAATCTTATTCAAGAGCAAGTCTCATGTGAGTGCCTGTCAATGTCTCTTGTTTGAGTCTACATCTGGCTTAAACCACGTGGGATGAATTATTTGATCACCCCCTTCATTTCTCTTTGTACTCATCCATGTTGTTTAAAGTTCATGTTTGAAGTCTACCCACAGCACCCAGTACTGATTTTGACCTCCACATGGAATACTAATGAGTTACTATGATGTGGTTACAAAGGGGGGGGGGGTTATTTCCACAAATGGTAACAACCCCTATTGATTGCCTCAAATTCTGGACTTGTGCACACAGTCTCAGGCATCCTTTCATGCTGTTGCTATTCCATCATCTTCCATCCATGCAGCCTCTTATTTTATTTTTTTATGAATGTTGGTCCTTGGCGAGGAGTAGCTCTTTCACCTGTCTATCCCAATTTAAATGCCAATAATAATTCCTTGAAAGCAAATCCAACTTCCAAAAATTTGAGTGTTGCCTTAGAAATCAGATACTTGTAAAAGATTTCTAGACTACTAATACAGCTGGGTGACTATGATTCCCTCAAAACATGAGCCAAGGGCAAAACCAATGTGTAATCCTGGGAGGTAAGAAACTAACATTGTAAATTAATTTTGTATATTTTGTAACAAAATTTAACATTTTTTAAAAGTTGAACAACTAACTGGAAAAGCTGAACAATGATCACACACACTAGGCCAGCTAAAACTGTTAAATAGAAACTCTTCTCAGCCTAAGAATGTTGAAAATTATTGTGAGTTACCTTTGGCCTACATGGGGTAGTGGTTGGAGGGTTGGACTAAGGGTACATCTACACTGCAGAAATAATGCAATTTGACACCACTTTTAAGTGCTGTAGCTTCATTTTATGGAATCATGAGATTTGTAGTTTTACAAGGGGGTTGGACTGGATGGCCCTTTCAGTCTCTTCCAACTCAGTGGCACGTTACAGACGCGCACAAAGTATGCGCAGAGTGCGTATTAGGGTTAGGGGCATCAGGAAGTGATGTATTAGGCTTAGGAAGCACATATTAGGCTTAGGAAGGCGCATCACTTCCTGACGCCCCTAACCCTAATACGCGCAGAGCGCATAGAAAATGATGGCGCCCCATACACACGGGCACCGCCGTGACTACATAACGACTGCGCTGCCTCCAAACTGGATGGCACAGAAGTGACGTAGTGGGGCAGTGCGAGGGCGCCTGGGGCGCCCTTTCCGCAGCCCCAGAAGGAGCTCCATTTCGGAGCTCCTTCTAGGATTTGCGTCGCTGGCGCAGCCTTTACACGGCTGCGCCAGCAACGCAAATGAGAAAGGGGCCAAGTGGCCCCTTTCTCCATGTCCCTGCTGCCGCCAGGTGTCCTCGGGGCATGAAGTCTCAAGGACACCCCTTTCCAGGCCACAAGGAAGTGGCTTTCGCCGCTTCCCCGCAGCTTGGAAAGCGGCGGATCGGGGCCTCAGAGGCTGCCGTTGTAGCAGCTGAGGCCCCGATACAGCAGGGAAAGGGCCAGTTACAGGCTGCCCCAAATGGGCAGTCTGTAACTCACCTATGATTCTATGATTCTAAGCTCATTAGCGTTCACTGTCAAAGCATGCTGGTGCATCATAAAACTACAAATCCCAGAATTCTGTAGGATGAAGCCATGGCAGTTTAAGTAATGTCAAACTGCATTACTATATTTCTACAGTGTAGATGAATCCTCAGACTCCAGGAAACCTAAGTCTGAATGCCTACTTTGCCATGGAAAACAAGTGGGTAACCTTGGACAAGCCACATTCTCTCAGTCTAAGAGGAAAGAATGGCAAACATCCACTGAATACATCTTGCCAAGAAAATCCTAGGATAGGATGGCCATACATCTGATTGAACTTGAAGAGATATAAAAGAACAACCCTCACTGCCCTAACTTCATGCTCACATTATGGCTGTATACCTGGGATGGAGATGTCAGTCTTGCACAACTTGACTCCTCCCTCACCTCCAGCTCATTTTTGGCTCTTCCGCTGGACAATTGTAGCCCACAGAGCAGCAGATTGTTTTGTCAATAGATCTCTGAGATGAACAAATAGATGAGACTTCTGCCAGCAGAAGCGGATTTCTGCTGGCAGAAGACGTTTGCACATAATCCTGACTCTCTACAGCAGGTGCATCTTTGGATTGCATTGTCCAATAGTACATAAGATTATAGATGGGAAGCCTGAGTGTTCATTTTCACATTCCCCTCACTGTTTTATGAAATGCTGTAAATACTGGGCAATGCTCCTAGAGCAGCATAAATATTTTTATCTTGGGGTGGTTTCTAAAGCCTTCTCTTTAGGCTTTTGATCCAGCTGCTAACAAAGAACAATGCAGCTGAAGTGGTCTTGTTAGCCTCAGAAAGACCTTCCAGGTGTTTCTTCCTTTTTCCTGTTGTTGCTCCTATTCAATTATCTTGCCATCTTCCTTTGGGCCCAATCCACATAATTACCCAGCTGGAGAAGACAAAGAACATGCAAATTGCTAGCTCTTGTACAACCACCTGTATTTGGAGGGGACAGGTGAATAGACCAGAAGGTCAAGGAGGGAGAGTAGTTGGAGCACCTGCACCCGAGCCCTTTAGGGTTTGGCAGCAAGCCTTCCATTGAGATGTGTGCAGCAAGCCACACTCAAGTGCCTAGGACCCTCTAATGCTTAGGAACAGATTGGTTTATGATTAGTCTTCAGTGTTTCCACAACAAGGCTATTCCAGGGATGTGGTTCCAGTCTCAGGTATTTCAGCAAGTTAGATGAATAGAAAGCCAGACTATTCCACTATCCCTGTTGAAAATCCACTTTCAATAGATTTCTCCCTCAACTTTCTTTAAAACCAGTCCAGCAGGCAGTAACCTAGAGCCTCTCCAAACAACGAAACAAACAAACAAACAGTATCTGAAAGTTTCAGGTTTTGTTCTTCTGCAAACCGATTTTATTTTGGAGATCTACATGACATTTTCTCAACTAAAGTATTCCCAGGGAACTCCCGGCATTACCAAGGTCTTTTTATTCCTACTTCCCATATGGGTTTAAATTAATCAATTTTTTTCTAAAAGGCTGTCTGTTTGTGTTATAGCAGAAGTAGTTAAGATGGGCAATGCCAAGAAATATAGTCATTGTTTCCAGGACTCAGATTCGACAGAGGTCAAGCATGGGAAAGACGGATGATAGCAATAAAAGAAAACAATCCTAATGCTTAAACACTTTGATTTTAAGTACTGAATAATAATTAAAAAGAGCTTAGTGAAATTGGTGAAAAGGCTTCTGAAATGTCTAGAGACTTTATCACATGAGCCTCATTTTCAATGCTATTGTGTTAGTAAAAGGAAATGGATACTGTCTGGTTTGGGAGCTTTCCTTATTGCACATCCATTCACTAGCATGATGGGGGCTGTTTGTGCCATCAAAAATCCCTTTGGTTCTCTTCCACAATCCCCCTTAAGCCCACCTCCCTGCCCTATCCCTACCCAGCATGCCTTTTGATTCTTTCCTTATCATTTTTATTTATAATGCAATTTAGCAATTATGAAAATGTGATTTAGTGAAACAAAAATTTAAGAAAAGGGGGGAAAGTGAAAAAAAGAAAAGAAAACGAGCCTACTTAGAAATAGCAAGGATGTAGAGGCATGGGAAGAGGAGGAGACTGACACAAGATTGCTCAATCTCAGAATGGTCCCAGGAGGAATTTATTGCATCTGAGAACTAATGGCACAGCAGTGTGATTGGGAGCTTATTAACAAGTTTTCCTCCTCAATGAAAAGGTGCACTCTAACTATACTGCTGAAGCACAGCAGCAATAGATTGGAGGTGCCATTATACAATACTTTCCAACTTTAATTGCAGTTTAAAAGCCATGTGTGATAACATCTTGTGTGATAAGGTTCTGGGTCCAGATGTGACATATGATCAGGAAAAAGGGGAGGAGGAAGAATACAAGGGAGGGAGGGTGTGAAGGAAGCCTGGGATATTTCAAAGTATTAGTTTGGATGCAAATCCATGAATATGCAGATAAAATCAAAACAAAAAGGACTGGAAAGTTTTGACTTCTGGGAAAGCCCTCTGGGAAATGTGATGAGAAGCAAGGCCATTCCTCCATCTTAGCTGAAGGTGTCCAGTCATGAGTGAGGATTCCCCCCACCCCCAATGGTCTCTAAGCCTGCAGATTTTGAACTGGCATATCCAGAGCTTGGGAGTGACTAGTTAAAATATCTAGATAAAGGTAAAGGACTTGACATGAATGTCTAGTCATAACTGACTGTAGGGAATGGTGCTAATCTCTGTTAATAAGCCAAAGAGCCAGCATTGTTCAAGGACTGCTCTGGTGTTTATGTGGCCAGCATGACTGCACCAAACACTGTTACCTTCCCACCAAAGTGGTAGCTATTTATTTACTTGCATTTACATGCTTTCAAACTGCTAGGCTGGCAGAAGCTGGGACTAGTGACAAGAGCTCACCCCATCATGCGGCAATTGGGCCTCGAACTGCCAACCTTCCAATCTTAAAATTGTCAGAACTGGCATCTTAACCACTAAGTGACCCTAAAATATTTAGTTACTTGTTATTAGTTCATGTTTTCCAATAATGAAGATATAACTACAAATTTTGTTAGATTTATAAATTAATAGGATAACTCTGCTCCCTTTGTGGCATCACTGTAACTTTTAGTTACTTTTATTATGACAGGACATGACCTTGCTAAATGGTGGAGGAGAAATATATAATGGTTCAAGTTCTGCCTCATGCTCTGCTGTGAATATTGTGGGGACTGAGGGCAAAGTATGTTTTATACCACAGTCAAGCAGCTTGTAGCATTCAAATGGCTTTTAAAAACAAAACAAAACTAGAAATCGGAAAATGAAATTGCTTTTTAAAATTACCTCTATAAAGGCAGCTACCTACTTTTGAGGCAGTGGTTTAGAACAATAGCTATAACTAATTACTTTTTAAAAGTTAATATCCTTTTGAAAGTATATTCCATGATGCTCCCATCTGAAAAGTCTTCTGACCATTCCCATCTGTGTTTACCAGAATGTTGTTGACATATGTTGCCATCCTCCACCCAATTCATCAGATGGGAAGCTATGGGGGTGAGTCAGATGTAAACCAGGTGCTGCTCTTTTATGCATACCGGTAACTTTTATGTAGCAGTACAAAGCCAGGGAGTCATGTGCCTGAGTACAATACTGACAAAAAACCCAAACAAACCCAAATATAGCTACTTATTCAATTTAATAAGCCATTTTATTAGGAATGAAGGCTGTACCACAGCAGTGCATAGAGTAATCATTATAAGAGCCTGAATATGAATTCAGTTGATTCCTCTACTCCTTCTACAGTAGAGTACTGTCAACCTATCAGACTCTATTGATGACACTCCTATTTATCTGGACTTTAAATCAGCTAAATCCTTTAGATCTCTTGGTGAATTATATTATTGACAAGACATTTTTTTCCCTACAGGAATAATCTGCTTGCAGGAGTGGCTCTTAAAAATCAACTCTTGGTTATGCCATGGGTTTGTTTGGAAGATGCATTGATATAAACAAATATGATACAGTACAAACACACATTAACAAGTAACAAGATGTCCTCATCATATAACCTTATAATGTGCATACAAGAATCATTCTCACACCTACAGTACAATCCTGTATACAAATCTATGATGAGAAACATTGTAGTGCAGTGGTCAGAGTGCTAGACAAAGCTTGGATTTTTTTTTAATTGGCTAACGTTTTTAAAAATTACGTTATGGAGGTAATTTTTTCTGAGCTCTGGTTGGACTGTGGCTTAGGAGAAGCACATTTTAGTCCCAACCATAGGAGACAAATGGATTCACTGTCAACAGGGTGCTAAATCTACTCCATGTTTTGAACTTTTAAAAAGCTATCCAGATAGGTTCAGCACCTCGGATAGAATTTTTAAGGTTCAGACTCCAACCCAAAGCAGATTCACTGCCCCAGTGACATGGGAGCTGGGAGCTTCCACTAGGACCCCACTGAATAATAAAACTCACTCAGTAATTTGGGGCAGTCACTTCCTCTCAGCTTCACAAAATCATTATGACCATAAAGTAGAGAAGAGGAGATCTGTGAAAGCTACCCAGAACTGATTGACATATAGGGGTACAATGCTTGTAACCTATAAATGGATAGATGCAAATTATTTACTACAAAATTAGTTCCAAAAGTTCTGGAAATTTCTGAGGCATTATCAGAATGCTATGTACTTGGGGTACATTTTTGACAAGCTATACTGTAACAATTCATTAAAGAACCACATTTAGATACCAAAGTTTTTGTGGCTTTGGTGTTACTGGTGTATAATTTCCCCTGCACATTATTTGAAATGCATGGGATTTGGGAGGTGAATACTGATGTTTGTCCTACCTACTGTAGATTAGACCCACTGAAATCTGTAGGAATCATTAATCACAACTGAATGGTGGGACTACTACAAGATGTAACAAATCTTGCCAAGAAAACTCCATGAAAGGCTCACCTTAGGGCAGCCATAAGTTGGAAACAACTTGAAGGCATATAACAACAACAGAATCTTTGAAATAGTTTTGAAATATCTGTTTCTGACCTACGGCTACCCTAAGGTGAGCCTTTCATGGAGTTTTCTTGGCAAGATTTGTTCAGAGGAGGTTTGCCATTGCCTTCCCCTGAGGATGAGACCGTGTGGCTTGTCCAAGGTTACCAAGTGGGTTTCAAGGGACCCAGCGGGAATCAAACTCTGGTCTCCAGAGTCGCAGTCTAATACTGAAACCACTACACCACAATTAGTTGTAAGCAAAGTGCGGTCGTCTAAATGTTCCTGGATTACACCTCTCAGCATTCATCTTCTTTGGCCATGCTGGCTAGGGCTCTTGAGAGATTGGAACAAATAACAACTGGAAAGCTGTGCTTGCTCACTCCTGTTTTAAATAAATATTTTTCTTTCACAAATTGCCCTTGTTGTTGCCTCTTTGCTCATGTTCTTCTCTAGAGTGCATAAAAAATACCCAAAACACCCTGCCTTATTGGTATCTGTGTGTGGAGATATGTGTATACGTGCACCACAAACATACACTCACACATATGCACGCACACGCTCAGGAATGGTTTCTTTCCTCACTTGCCCTCATCACTCCTATATGTCTGAGAACTGGTGCACAGCTCAAAAGGCCACTTGTGTGACAAGCATGTTGTCATGCAGGACTTAAGCAAAAATAGCATATGTTAAAAGGATATCAGCCTCTCTTCTGAATTAACATCCTAAGTGCAAGTTTTAATGCAGACACGGATAAGAAGATTTTCCTGACTTAAATATCTTATAAATGGTACTTACAATTTCTCTTCCTCTGCTCCTCATTTTGAAGCTGTTTCTTAGCAATATGCTTACATCAGAAATCATGGTCTGCAGTACCAGAAATGAAAAAATGAGGCTTAAAAAACATGTTAACAAACAGAAACATTATTATTATGAATGACCTGTCGATGCCATACTGTTTCACTTCTGCCTGATGTAAGAAGTTTAGCTTTGGTTAATCTTCAATTCAGGTCACGTTTTTAAAAGCAAAGTTTGAAAGCTGCTCCCCTACGCCGATCTCACAAAAATGATGGCTGGGGAGTGTGGCAGTCTTAGAAAGAAACTTTTCCCAAGTTTTATGACAATTCCCTGAATGTCCATTCAGTGTTCTCACTGGCCATGCTGGCTGAAGATTCTTGGAGTTCTAATGCAAAATGTATCTTTTCTAAGTCCCCATCCAACGTGGCCATTGACCAAGCTGCCTGGGGTTTCCAGAATTCGCAGTTTGAGAAATTAACTTTCCTATGCTCTGGGAAAAGGTTCAGAAGGCAACAAAACTGGGATGCTACTACAGGTTTTAGGAGTCTATCACAAATTCAGTATGCTAATTTTCATTATTCAGACTTCTGATCTTCCAGCTAGCCTGCATAATGATGGTTATCTCTAATCTAGTACACATCTCTTAGCCACTATCCTGAACATTTTAAATGTTCCACCCCTAAGCTAAGGACAGCCCATTTCATGTCCAGTGCAGAAGTAAGACCAATTGGTGTCTGTGTTAAGTAGTATGTAGAGAGGTATCTTGTCCTTCCCATCATACTGTATTGACCTCACTTTCTAGCTCAGTTAAGCTAGACTGCTGTGAAGTAAATGTTTGGAATGGGCCAGGCTTCTTCCATTTCATATCCGGACAAAGTTGAGGATAAGGGCTATCAGTGTTGAAACTAGTCTTTTACTGCCTGGACTTGCTTAGCAATCATCTTTCTGGAGACATAGCAGAGCCGTGGTTGCCTAATTTGCTTTTCTCATTTACTTGTCATGATTGGCAAATGGAAATCAGAAAATGTTCAATGGAAATGTCTTTGCCTTTTTATATGCATGGTGCTTCCCAGTTGAATAGATATTTAAAAGTTCAGAAGACTGAAAATTCTGATCAAAATATTTTACTTCAAAGGCTTTTTATGCTTTTTGTTAGATGCAGGGCATGGACAATGTTTAATTCAAGCTTCAATTCAGACTTGGGGCCCTTTCAAACCACACACAATATTCCACTTTAGCTGCTGTGACTACATCCTACGTAAATCTGGGCTTTACAGGTTCCATATAGTGGAAGATCTCTGGCTTGGAATTCTAAATTCCATCCCCTAAACTGTTATTCCCAGGATTCCATAGGATCACATGGAAGGTATAGCAGAATACTGAGCTATAATTGTATAGTGTAGAAGAGCCCCTTTTCAGGGCTCCAAAGTTCCTTTTTATTTGGACTACAGCTTCCTAAGTCCATTAGCTAGCTACTGAGGGCTCTATTCCAAAAGTGAACTTTTTCAAGCTCTGCACAGAACCTGTTCTAAGGGAATTAGTCCTATAACATATCAGGTAATATAGAAAAGCTAGTGAGATTATTTGGGGGAGAGAATGAGCAGCTCCTCTTTATATATCGAAGGGCCCAGCTTCAGTCTCCAGGATCACTATGTAAAGCTGGGGAAAATGCATTCCCTAATATCTGAAGAGCCACTGCCGGTAAGTATGCTTCAATCTTTTTAGAGCAGGCACTCAACCACTAGTCCAAACCTGCATTTGATGATTAATTGCTTTAAAAAATAAACCACATTTATGTGGTAGTAATGCTACTCTTGTGATCCACCTTCTCTGAAGCTATGATGTAGTACTGGATCACAACACACCCATTAAAGCATCATAGTGTTACTCAAAATGAGAGAGTTGCTCAAGAACAACAGTGGCAGTCCTCACACCTTTCCTCCTGAGCCCCCTTGCCATTCCTTCCTTTTGTGGACAGAGCTGGTATACACTGCCTTGCACCCCTAAACTAGTCTGACATCCTCAATTAGACAACGCATCTGATTTCATATCCAGTACTGAAGTAAGGCACAGCTGCCTGCCCTATTGGCTTCTGTTAGGTGGTATGGAAAGGGATATCTTGCCTTTACCATCATGCAGCAAATATTTTGGTCTGCCCTGAATGTATATTGGGATGGGCAACTTCAGTGGTTCCAAGGGCTAATGTTCTGGTCCTAGGACTGCCAAAAATTAAACTGATGGACAGGCCACTTGTGAGTTTTTTTGGGGAAAAGATATTTTATTATGTTAAACCATGCAGAGGCAGCCTACAAACTATTTTAAAGATGCAAACTGCTGTTGCAGGAGGCATCGAGGAGAGGCAATGCACCTTTTTTGTTCAGAAAATGAGTGGTCTGGGATTGCCTGTACAGCCACAAAATAGCCTTATGGCTCTATACAACTTTGCTTATACCCCACCTTTTCTCCCAAAAGTGTGACACAGGTCAGCTGGCAAAATATTGAGACAGATGAACCAATTATTCTACTTTTCAAATTATCACTGAATCCTCACAGGCCTGAGGCTGGGGAAGCAACTTCAAAAAGAGAAACTATGCGTCCAGATCAGTTCAGATTCAGCTCTGATACCTCTTCTTTTATAAACATAGTATTTGGCATTAGGGATAATTTTTCACTAATTTTCTTCCTGAAAGGAGCAACAAGTTAGCAATTTTTTCATCTCTGAAAGACACTTTGAAAATGGCATAGTCTTCAAAGAGTATTTGCAATTCAAGGCTTATTTTGCACAAAATTTGGACATAGTAGTTTTGTGTGGAAAGCAAGATTTTCCTACCTAGAAAAATATTTTTGCACAGAAAATGTTTCCTGCACAGAAAAAAAAAAAAACAAAAAAAAACCCAACCACATTGTTTCCTGCAAAGGAATGCTGTTTTTTAAACAGAAAATGATCAACCCAGGATTCTTCTTGTCAGGGTTTCTCAAGACTTGAGAAACACATTTTATTTTTTTAAGTATTGTGAAAATTGTTTCCGTCCCTGTTTGCATACAACCCAGAAGTATTGCCTGTCACTTTCGGGTATGACTGTGGTGGTTTATTAACTTGCAGAGAGCGGTCATCTGTCTCAACTATGAAAACAGCTTTTACATGATAGTTGGCAAGCCACTTTGAGGCAGTTTGTGATGGTTTCTGTTTGTGCCAAGTGAGTCAGACAGCATCTTTGCCTAAAGCAGGAGTCACTACAGGAAGAGGAAGCAAAGGCCGCCACCAAGCAAAGCATTGTGTCTCCACTGTGTATGTTGGCCTAATTCCACCACATTAACTGGATGTTTGCATCCAGTTAATATCTACATAACTGAATTCTGCACAATTCTCTATGCTCCAATGAATCAGTGATGCAAAGTACTTAACTTATGTTCACTTCTGTTACTGTGACTGCTGTCTTAATCACTAGTCTTCAACAGAAGGTTTAACTCACTAGAGATTGGTCAGGACTGGGTGGATGAAAAAATTGTCTCAGTTCATTTTAAAAAATAATTTACTAATATTCTCAATTTTCTTCACTTTCCCAGGAACATACTATACCAGCGTTCTCAAGTTTAGTTATGTTCTACCTAAAAAGAACTGGGGGTTTTCTTTTCAGCTAATGGGAGGAAGGAGCCAAAACTGACAGATTTGTCCATAGGATCAGGTTGTGGAGTGCTTAACTCCTACTAATTGTCAGTTTTTGAATTTGTGTGAATTTGGCTATGTTAATGTTGGATTATGACCTCCCTTTTCCTAACAGGCCCCTTATCTTTTAACACCTCTATGCCAGGCAGATGCAACATAGTCCTTTCTATACAGAGGGTACAAAATAGGGGGCAAATTTTGTTTCTGTGTGGTTTAGAAGAATTTTCCAGAGTGGAAACATTTCTTTCTATTTAGAAGAGAAACAAGCTAAGGTTTAAAACATTTAAATGTAAGACACAGCAAACACTGGAATATTTTCCTCATCCCTGGTCACACCATGATAGCCTTGTGAACAAACAGAAGAGTAAAAGACGGTTTCAAAAGAAAAGGTGAAATTAAACTATATATAGTAGTAACCAAGGGTTGCATTTCACAACCCAAGAATTAAAAGATAATTCTGGCATTAAAGGTAGGTCCTGGACCTTTTGAGGTTGAATGCTAATAACTAAACCTACATCTCACTATTTCACAGGCTGTGCTAAGATCAGCAAGATATTGAAGAGGTTACAGGAAACAGCTCTACTTACTGATATATATTTGCACCTAGATTTCTGTGGTTTGGGGGGTGGGACAGGGGAGGAATACTTCGGGAAAGACTGCCAAAAAGAAGCTTCTGAATTCTGAGGTGGAATTTACCTCAAACTGATTTCGAACTCTATCAAATTAAAGTTCACAGTGATTATGAAATAAAGATTTGTGTGTCTGCGTGATATACTTTGTTCTCTTTATGAGTAGCCCGGAGGTCAAAAGATTTCTCTAGGAATCCCTTTCTAGCTTTCTCAAGTTACTGAAATGTTGTAATATGTAATAACAAAATTATCTTGGATTAAATATAAAAGGGATTTTCATTAGTTGGACTTGAGACAATTATAACGTAATTTTAATTTTTTTTATTACTTACTTAGAAGTTTAAGAAAAGTTCACCAGTCTCCTAAGGAAAGAAAATTTTGATGCATTATTGGATGTTTTATGGCATCAGTATGAAGAGTCTTAAATTCTATGCCAGAGTGATTTGCACTCTGCAAGAGGCTACTGTGCACTAATCACCATTCTAGATCAGTTACTATATGGAGAATCACATGCTATGGGAAGGAAATCTATCCATCCTGAGCCATGTCCTAAAAAGACCAATGGATGGGTCCTAGAACTGATCAGGCCCAAACTCTTCCTAGAAGCAAAGATGACTAAACTGAGGTTGTCGTATTTCGGGCATATCATTAGAAGAAAGGACTCACTACAAAATACTATAATGCTTGGTGAAGTGGAAGGCAATAGGAAAGAAGAAGATCACATTCCAGATGGATAGCTTCAATTAAAAAAACAACACAGCCATGAATCTTCAGGAGCTGGGAAGAGTGGTTGAGGACAGGGTGACTTGAAGGTCTCTCATTCATAGGCTCACCATGGACCAACATTGACTCAAAGGCAGTTAGCAACAAACCATGTGTATAGCCAATCATATGATGAACATCCCTAGCTTGACACCAGTGACTTTCAGGTTGAAACACATTCAGTATCTTGGATAGTTTCTTTAAAATTTGAAGTAAAACCTGATGTGGACTCATTGTTACACTGAGATGGGAGCCACCAGTCACTACTCCTTAGATATATGCTTCCTGGGCAAATAGTGCTGCACTTCACCTCCATCGTTCACACTACTACCAAAAGCCCATCAAATTATTTTGGCATATAGGGCAGAAAACCCAAAATGCTTCTCTGCATCTCTGGCAAAAAATAAATAAAAATCATATGATATAACAACAACAACAACAACAACAACAACAAAACAACTTTCCTTTCATAAGACCCTCAGATCCATCAGATGAGGCAACTACAACACTCTTCCTAATGGCGGGGCTGGCCCTGCCTGATAATGCTAATGTTGAGGTATTGTTTCTTCCCAGCATGGTGCTACATCTGTTCAGATTATTACATTCAATGACAATCCATATGAGGGACAAAAAGGGGTTCTTAACTTAGTTTAACTCATACTGCAACATTTAGCAAGCATTCTAAGAATTTATGTAGGCCCTTTTTGAACTGAGGTAGAATTGGAAGAAAAAGACCCCATCTTCTAGCTTGCTGCTGCTGTTGAAATAACATTTTGATCACTGAAATTGCTGCTACTGGGCAGGGTTAGATTTCTGTATGCTGCCATTTGTATATCTGTATGTGTACATCCCACAAGGCTTTTGAAAGGAAGACTTTGCAAGAAAATGCTTGTTGGACTAATCTAGTGAATTAACTCAATGTCCAGTGCTGCTTTGTTTACTACAAACACTGCTACTTTCATCTTTTCAGAGGACATAATAAAGCCATTAAAATTGTTACTGGCACAGAGTATGAGGCTTGATTAAATCTTGGCAGACAATGTTCCCAAATTCTGTTCCTTCATTTCCCCCTCCTTCTCCACACCAGAGTGATATTAAATCACTAAAGCCACAAGTAAAAAAAAAGTCAAATTACTTAAGTAAGACGGTACTTTCCATTTCAGCTTACCCCAGGCAAATTAAACAGGCCCCCTTGAAACAGTGACAAGAAGAGTTAAAGGAGCTTAAGAGCACCAGACACCAATTACATTTTGAGAACTAAATGCCATAATTAACAAGACATATACTTTAATCTAAAGCAACTCAAATATGTGGCTGGATAAAGAAAAAAGGTATAGATAAACTCTGTAATTATAATAAATCAGTGCACAGGGGAAATGTATACCTTTGAGGGATATTTCTTTATTCCACAATTAACTTTCAGATGTCTTGCTAAGCAGTCCTCTTTCTGCCATCTGTATATGCCACAGTCACCTTAACTCTTTTACAATCTCATCATCTATTCTTCCTATAAAAGGTCCCAATTTAGGAACAGGGCTACAGCCATTCAGAGGCTTGTTAATCATTTCACTTGGCTAGAAGGACAATTGGGCTGGGGGGGGGGATTTTAACTTGTAATCATTTTAATTTGTAACCCTTGAGTCCCAGTCTGGAGGGAAAACATAGGATATAAATAAAGATGGTGGTGGTGGTGGTGATAATGCCTGATAATAGGGAAAAAAAGTTAAGTCCTACTGGTCCACCAATAAATAAATAGCTATGTTGAAACTGATCCATACAATTATGAAAGTGATATAAAGTACAAGAATCTTGGCCAAGACAATGAGTACTAGGGAAAAGCTGGGGCTGTAACAAACTGTACTAGTAGAGAGACCGTATCTCCCCTATGAACCTGCCAGAGCCCTATGATCTTCAGGGGAAGGCTTTCTCTTGGTCCCACCACCATCACAGGCTCACTTGGTGGGGGTCACAAGAGACAGCCTTCTCAATGGCTGTTCCCACCCTCTGGAATGCCCTTCCATGGGAGGCTAGGCTGCCCCCCCTTCTTGCTTGCCTTTCATAGGCAAGCAAAAATGTTTTTATTCAGGCAGGCTTTTAATACATAATCATGGGATGGCTTCTTACGGTGCATTTGTTATATTGGGTGGGGGGGTGTTGTAGATATGCTTGTTTTTTGTTTTTACTGTATGAAGTTTTATAGTGTTTTTATTTTATGTTTTTAATTGTTTTTTTTAATTATTGTAAAGCTTTTTAAAAATGTTTTTGTGTTTTTTGTGAGCCACCTTGGGTTCCTTTCTGGGAGAAAGGTGGCATATAAATAAAACAAATAAATAAAAATAAATATATAGAACTCAAAGGCAGATTTGGCACCACAAAGCACAACAAAATCCTCATTTCACAACTAGCTGGTGATGTTTAGAGAAATATACACATCATTTAAAGCAAAACATGTTGGGCAACACAAATACAGGTAAACATGCCACATCACCCAGAGGCAAAAATGCAAGCCACACTAAACCAACCAGCTAACTCCTCTTCTCTCACTACTGCCACCATCACCATCTCACTCAAAGAAAGGGAGGGGGGGAAGAACGGAAGAAAAAAATCTAGAACCCTTTTCCTCTTTATTGCTCTATTTAGCCTCCCAGAATGCTCTCTAGTACCACAAATTTTGTGTCCTTTTCTCTCCCTGCACCTCAGGTATCTAGTCATGTTTCAAAACAAAGCATTTGGACTATACACACCTGCCATTTTTATTTTCCCAGAATGTCTCTGCATCCCATATAAAATTCGAGAGCATTCCTGGAGATGAAGATGTTGCTGGAGGCCAGCACTTCATTTTGCAGACTGCTAGCCACACAGTTAAAAAGTGTGTGTGTGTGTTGGTATGATTGTGTTTTTAATGGGATAAACAGGGTGTCTTGATGGGCACTAAGGGAGACATCATAGGTATGCTTCTACTTTTGGACAACATGTTGGGAACATGAGCTGTACTGAAACATATCTAATTACATACAACTGGAGAACATGCAGGTTATCCTGTTTCTTCTACCTCCATTTTTGTTCCCTTCCCCTATTCCATGTTGAATTTAGACTGTAAGTCCTCAGAGCAGAGATATCACCTCGTATGTGTCACAAAGTATCAGGCATACTGACAGTACTATATAATCCCCCTCCTACTCTACCTATTCCTTCCCAGAAGCATTAGCTGGCCAGCATCAACAACATGCCATACTAGACCACAGCTTGAAAAAGTTTGAGCTTTTGTACTTCCAGAAAACTCTAGCTACTGTGGTAAGATGGACCTCTAGTCTGTTTCTCTTCTTCCATACTGCCATCCAAAGTAGGCTTTTGGAAAAATATGTTGAATCCCTGAAGGAAGGGGAAAGTTGCTTTAACTTTCAAGTAAAGAACACTACACAATACTCTTTTAATTTAAAAAAGACATGTGCCAGAAGCAGACAAGTATGAAGAGGAAAAAGAGACAAGACTGTTAAAAGTGAAGCCTTGTGGATATAGAATGAATGTGTCAAGGTTAAAGTATTCCACTAATCCCAGGGTCAGGAAAGAAAGCTGCGGCTAATAAAGTTCTTGTGTGCCATTTTATTCTCTCCACTAACGGAAGGAGGGCAGCCAGGAGACCAATTACAAATCACTCGTCTGATGCCTTTAATCCCCCAATTTCCATTTCCCATCAAAATGAAACATTTCTCCCCTTCTTCACTCAAACAAATGCAAATTTCCAAAAATTGTATATGGTATGTTGTGTTTGGTTTATGGAAAAGTTTCAATATACACAAAAACTCTAACTACATTCTAAAACCTCTTCCTCTACCTCTTGATTCCTGCTGCATCTGGAACACACATACAGGAAAGAGTGTCAAGCATGCCACAATGGATTCCTGTTTACTTTCTGCTAAAGGTAGGGTCCACTTACAACAAAGGTGGGGAGGGAACCTCTTTCAGCCCAAGAGCTGAACTCACTTCCATATAAATTTTTAGGGATTGCATTCTAGTGGTGGGTAGGGCCAAAGGAATAAGGGTGTGACCACAAATACTATCTTAAACTTTAACGCTTTTACTGTCAGTAATTAAAACTTGGGAGAGGCTTAGTATGGCCATCTGGGACACTCCAGGGACCTGACTAGGAAGGCCAGATGCAGCCCCAGAACCAAGCTTGTGCATTCATATAAATGAACAATGAGAGATCAGATATCTGGAGTCTGCAACCATTTTTCCTTTTTTAAAAAAAACAGTGCATGGAGCATGGGGGAGATGCTCAGATTAGGTTCATAGGAGATTTGAGGTTGGAGTTCAGTGGCTTAATGAGAGTTTGCTACAAAAACACATTCACTTAAGGGAAGGAGAAAGACTGTCTCCAGACATAGGTGGATCTGCTACTTTCATCTGCAAACTTTGCTAAACTGGCATCTTAGAGCAGGGATAGGTGACTCTTCAAAAGAGAGGGGCAATTTGTCCTCCCAGCTGTGTGTTTTGGCACACCAGATGTGGTATTGTGTATCTCCTGGTTGCTGTACAGTATTGGCCAGTTTTCAGCTGAGAAAGGCTTTAGGGGGATCTAGTAGTTCTGGAGTAGAAGAAACAAAACTATCATCAGAGGGTTTCCTAAAGGAGGAAGAAGTGAGAGAAAGTATGTCTAGGTCTTTCCTTAAAGCCATCTGTCAGGGAACAGTTAAGTCCCTTCAGTCAGGAGTAGTGGCAATTTGCCACCAGAAGAATGAGGCCTTCTGGGGTCTGTAGACTTCTCAGGGTATGCATGAGGCTTTTTTCCTGGGGCTTAGAAGGTATGGTAAAAACTGTTTCAGTATGGTCTAAAGGTGAGGAATGGTGGATAGGAGATGTAAGTACTGTTTCCCTTTACCTGTGACCCAGTAGCTTATGATGGAGTTGGGGACTGCCCCTAAGCCTATTTTCTACCACTCTGTGATATCTTAGGAAATCAGGGAAAGCATATGGTCTGCTTAAAGTAGGGAAGCGCCTCCAAATATTATTGGATTGCATGTCATGTCATTTCCCCCCCAAAGGCCAAGCTGGTTGCAACTGATGGGCGTTACAGTCCAATAACTTGGAAGAGCACAGAAAGGTTAATGCATGTATTCAAGGTGGAGGGTTGCCTTCTTTATCCCTGTGTTTGTCAACGGGAGCTTAAGGGCTGCTTCACATCAGTGATACAAGAGCAATGAAGTCAATGCTACAAGAGCACTCAATGAAGGTGCTAACTTGCCAAGCTTTTTCTGCTACTTATTGCTCCTCCCCCATCAGTCATTCTTTCAATCTTAAGACTGTGTGTCGAATGCGCTTCTCCATTGGGGTGCATCACTGGCTGCCTGTGAGACAACACACATAAAAATCTGGCTGTTATGTTAGCAATACGATAAGTCCCAGTTTAAATTGTCCCAGTTTCTCTCTCCTCCTCCCACATTTTGCCTTTGTTCTCAGCTTACCTCAGTTGCTGCAAACTTCATTCATAGTGCAAAAGAGGTTTGAACTCAATTAACTCAGCAGGGGGAGAAGAGAGTGTGGAAAGAAACTTGTCCTTCCCAGGAGGTGTAGGCAAGAGCAAACTCCTGCAGCCTCTCCAATGCCATCAGTTTTTCTTTATTTATAACTCTTGTAATCTTAACTATATTCTGATTTTGATTGTCCACATCTATCCCAAATTTCATCTGTCAGATGTTGGACAGTATGAAGTTTATTTTGGAGGTGGTGGTAGAACATGTGCTCATTGGGCATATTCTGATTGGAAAGGTACTGATAATACTTAAGGTTACTAGAACACAAGTTTACAAGCACACTTTCTTCTCAGTGGGTCTCTGTGACTTACCTAGTTGCTTTAGAAGGAGGAACTCGGCATGTGCTGCTTTATCTAGAATCTAAGCGCCATGAACGGAAAACTTGTTCTGACAGTATTTGTGACTGTCACACAGGAAACATCCCTTATCATACCATTCCTAAACCTAGTGGCAACCATAATGGAAGATTAATATTGGTCATCTCAGATTGGCTGCAAAACTGACTGGACAGAACTGTGATGTGACACAAAAGACCAGGCAAGGGTGTTGAATAGTTTACACAAAAATAAATCATTGTTAGCTGACCAGTAATGCAACCACTTTTATTCTGCAGTTGTCAGCATGACAGTGAATTTATAAACTCTGGGAGTATCCAATCTATTCTTCATAACAATGACATAACCAGGTGTTTCCCTAGCTCATAGCTCTATGTCAATCTGTTAAGCTCATGCTATTTGATTCTAGCTATATCTACTCTGACATCTACTATGGCATTCAAAATACTTACTCTCAAGAGATGTCGTAGGACCACAGCCTCAAATGATTAAAAACAGAGGTGTAAGACATCTTAGCTAATTACTAAGGAAAAAACATGCTGTCCATAAGACTTGTACTGACCTGCACTGCCAAAGTTGTACCCAAGTTCTCTATTCTGCTGTTGTTCTACAATCAGCAAAAGTTTTCTTCTTGCTTTTTAGGGAATATAAGCAGCTGTCTTGTACAGAGTTGCCATGATGAAAACTGGAGACAGCTCCTGTACTTTTAATGGTTGTGTACAAGAGGGAATTTCAACAAGTGTCTCTTCATGCAAGTAGGTAACAAGCAAAGTACTGGAACCCTTTCCAGTTTTCATTCCTGTACTCCTAGCTTTGTACCACTATAGAATAGTTGCCCTTCTGGTCCTGCATAGGCCACTTTGATTGGAAGTAACAATTTTCCAGGGTCAAACCTTTCCCATGATCTGTTTACTTTTTGTTTTTCTTTAAGTGGAGATGCCAGGGGTTGAAGCTCTGCCCTTCTGAACACAAAGCATATGCTCTGTTACATGAGCTTCAACTCCCCTTCCTGGTTTTGCATTTGCCACTTCTGCACCAGCATTTTTCAACTTTGAGGTTTATTACATCTTTACACAAAGTTTCCATGTAAAGCTGTGATGCGAGTGATATAACACCCCAAAGGGTTCACAGTTCTTAAGCTGTCAGACTGAGTTTAGAGAGGTTAAGTATGGTTTGGGGGCATAATTCAAAAGGAAATGCTTGCAACATAGAGCAGAGGCAAGCTGTTTCACAACAAGCATGTTGTCAGTGGTTCTTCTTCCAAGTGATGCTTCATCCCAGGTGGCTGCTTCTTTTACATGGGATTCACGCTGTGACCAGCACACCACACATCTGCTAAAAACTATTTTTTTTTCATTCTGTTGTTATAGGAATGAGAGAGCCTCTGAAATCACAGCTAATCTGATAGAAATACAAAAGAGCAGATGATAACTGGGAACACAGACCTTGTCATTTCCCCAATTCAACTGTGTTAGTGTCAAGGATAATTCAAAAAGAAAAAAATAGTCTCAGGATTGTATAGCCTATTTGTATAGAAATATTTGATATTTATTCTGTTAAAGTATAATGTCTTAATGTAAAGCTTATAACTATATAATTATAGAAATTTACAAATACTCTGATCTCATATCATTATTCTGCATTCATATGTAAAACTTTATCAAAACTTGAGTCTTTTTCAACAAATTATATAATAAGTTACAAAATTAATAAAATAACTTCCCCAGGTCCCTGACATTAAGACCTTTATGCTTTAATTAAATAATATACCCTTGTCATTTTTATTGTTTAGTTTCAACAACAAAGATTCCTTCATCTCTATTTCTTACTGATATTCAAGTTACTGGTTTTAATATTCTTATTACCGTATTTTCTGGCGTACAAGACGACTGGGCATATAAAACGATCCCCAACTTTTGAAATGAAAATATAGGGTTTGGCTTATACTCACCATATAAGATGATCCCCTCTTCATTTAAATACCGGCTATGTGTGCCAGTTCCCCAGGCCTCTACTGAGGCCTGCAAAGCCTGCCTCACATGCAAGCAGCGCCCTGGCCTACTATACGTGCCAGCTTCCAAGGGCCTCCGGAGGCCTGGAAGCTGGCTGCACACTGGGCGCTTGCTCACCGGCTTCCAAGGGCCTCCAGAGGCCTGGAAGCCGGCAGGAGGCTGGGTGCGTAGGGACCAGGGAGGACTGGAAGGTAAGAAGAAGTTGGTGGCGAATGCGCGAGGCTCTCTAGCGGCCTCTGTGGCTGGGCTTAACCCTGCGTATAAGACAACCCCTGACTTTTAACACAATTTTTGAGCGTTAAAAAGTCATCTTATAAGCCAGAAAATACGGTATAATCCTTTTTACACTTTCTAATACTTGTGTTGCTACCACCATCATTTTTTATTTTTTTTTGCAAAATTCTAGTATGGGAAATCATTCTTCTTCTTCTATTGTT
Organism: Sceloporus undulatus; assembly: GCF_019175285.1. Lineage (NCBI taxonomy): Eukaryota > Metazoa > Chordata > Lepidosauria > Squamata > Phrynosomatidae > Sceloporus > Sceloporus undulatus. Next base: position 166,474,878 of record NC_056526.1, on the reverse strand, counting down.
TCTATATCCTTGTGTTTCAAACAAGAGGTTAATCTATCCATCTCATGCACATCAAAAAGCTTCATAAGCCAATCAACTATTGTTGGGATGTCTTTTCCTCTCCCAAACTTGAGCTATCATTATTCTTATGGCTGAAATCATGTATAACAAGATTCATCCCCATTTCTTTTCTATGGGGGGGGGGAAGGTAATAAATTTAACAAGTTTAACAAATAGATCTGCAGCTATAATTCGAATCTGATTTTCAAGCTATTTTATATTGAAATGTGTATTTTTTTCCAAAAAGTTTTCAAAAGTATCAACCTTATGTGATATCAATATTCTGTTGGCACTTCCAGCAATTATTTGATTTTATCTTGTAAATTTTTTGTAATTTTAGTGGGGATTAAGTGCCATCTCTGTTTCATTTTCTAGTAATTCTCCTTCTGATCCTGTGACTTAGAGGCTGGGCAGGTCGACCCTTTTAGAGCCAGATTGAGGCCGTGGCCCCGATCTGGCCTTTCTACAGCACAAAAAGGAGGCACAAAAAGCGGCTCCTTTTTTGTGCCCTGTGAAGGGTGCCGTAGCCACCACACCATGGCTTTCTTGTGCTCCTTTGATGCTGCATCATCTAAACGCAGTGCCAGAGGAGCACTGTGATGCTGCACACTATGTAGTGTGGTGCATGGCGTCATGCTGCCATGGGGGAGAGTCAAGGCATGTGTCTTTCATCTAATTCTAGACCTTGCTTCTCAAGAACATCCAGCTGCTTTGGAAGCATGCATCATCTAAATGCCACACCCCCGAAGCATCCAGAAGCCACTTCTTTTGGCCCATCTGTTTCGGGATTATATCCCAAAATGGAACTAGCTAAGATGGCCACCACCAAGAAATATAATGACAGTTTCCAGGACCCAGGCTCAACAGAGATCAAGCTAGAGAAAGAGGAATG